>NC_056736.1:80214487-80247741 GCF_019279795.1 Protopterus annectens | reverse complement strand
CCCACTATGTTGTAAACACATCCTGGCTAGTTACTTAGCACAATGCATCAGAGGTGCTCTACGTGCAACTAACTGTGTCCAGAACCGCTATACACATTGTAACCAGCTACAGATTCAACAACACACCCCATGGTTACCAGACCTCATTTGTTGGTGTACTGGACAGTAGGGCTCAGACAGCTACTACTGATGTGTGACTGACGCTACCCCACACTTAATTGGGATAGCCACTCATGTACCGACACATCTGTGAGTCATAACCTCCACTCGGCTGGATCAACCCATACACACCACCTCCAAGACCAACATTATCCTTGACATGAACACTACCAACATGTGACTGGTTTTCCACACATGGGGTTATCCCCTCATTGGTTGATTCCGAACATATGCTAATCACCCTTGTTAGCCACATCCTGGCACCACACCCTTCCCGGCATACACAGTACATGATTACTACAACACCTACTACAGACATCTTCTGACAGCGGTTGTTGACGTCATGACACCCGTGCAGATAGACAATGCACATACAAATGCTGAAACATACCCCAGTGCACTGCATTAGCACGTACACAACTGCATGTATCATGTTATTCCACACAGAGCCATGATGGTACACACCAGATAACAGACGCCACTCTGGTGGTCAAGTTCCATGGACATAATGTACAACAACAGGTGGAGGCTGTTGCACAGTGGTGTACAATCCCATGGGTGGAGTAGCTCACTGGTCAGCCTCGGTAGGGCCATGGGATCCCTCATCACATACTCCAAGACTAGCTATGTAAACATTACTGTGACACATTCCGGGGTGTACCACAAGGCATTATGGTGGTATGTCAGTATTCAATGGCAATACCCACATCTGCTCTCACATACAACAGTCACTCAGGAACATTACAGACCCAGGTGATGTAGGCAACATGCTGGCGGATGGATTCAATGCTAACATTACACCCTCACACTCACTACAGGGCCACAATCCATGCAGGAACATTGCGGTGTCCCTGCAGTCACACCAACATAGTACTAACCTGCACTCTATATGTCCTGGGACACTGGCGCCATGTCACCTTCCAAAGTCCCAGGCTGTGATGTCCACAAACCTCTGAACGACATGTCTCCCCACTAGGCCACCATATTCAGTAATAGCCTTGTATCAGATATTGTGGCCCCTGAATGGCACACAGCAACAGTTATCACACTCCACACAGGTGGCGCCACAATGCACGTGTGGGACTATAGTCCTACACACCTGACTGGACTGTTCTGCATGGCTATGGGGCACATCATCATGGACATCATTCAGGGGCTGCGGTCCTGTGATGCTACCCGGGTTGGACTTGTTAGGGCCAGAGCATGGCCCCTACACCTGGTGGTCTCCTTTCATACAGTTATTAGGGTAGTTGATGATGGTACGGGGGTCCACACATCCTATATTGTCCTCTCATTGCCTTACAGCACCATTCTCCATTCTGGCATTGACAACATACACATCCACCTGCACATCGTACCCTATATCTCAGGATGTTATGCAACATGGCTCATGGACAGGACACACACAATGAGGGTAGCATACCATAGTACCTACTGCATTTCAGTTACACTTGGCATACCACAGTCCTCAGTCATAGGGCCCCTCATGTTCAGTATATGCTTCCCTGAGGTACAGGCTAGCACAGAGGGACTTTCCTGCCTAGCTTTACAAACCCCTGCATACAAAGCATCATGATTGATCCACCAGCTGATACTGACTCTATCCATACGGGTGTCACAGTGACAGATTCCTGATATGAATATCATGGCCTCAAGCTGCATGAACATCACCTTTGCATTACACCATTCAACCACTGACTATCACATAGGTGGTAGTCCCCTACATACATGTCACATTGTACATGTTCGTAGTACACACGTATGTTGCACCCACTCCTGTGGTTACCATATTGCCACTGTGGCGTGGATATCATTCTACGTGGCCACACTTATCTGTACTGGGTGTGTAGCTGGTACATAGGCACCCATTGTACCTCTGAACCCAAGACATCTACACACATTCAAGGGTACACCACCCCATTTAGGGTGTACCTTACACAACAGCTACAGCTTTACATACCACAACATTAACACACCTTAACGTTAATTGAGCTCTGACAGTTGAAGTATGCGGCTGAACTACGGACTCCACGTCTGTACACATTTGCATACTACATACTCAGGGGTGACCTCTGCTGAACAGACAGGGCCCATGTCCACAACAATATTAATGGATATACTCCACATACGCGACATAAGCAAAAGCCACTGTGAGCAACATGCCCATGGATATGTGCACACACGCAACGATGAGTGGGATGTGCTTCAGGGTTACATTCCCAAACCGGACACTCACCATGCTTTGGAACATGAGTCCTATGTACATCACGCAGGGACACTCAGTAGCACTGTTCATGTAATACCTCCCTTGGTGGTTGGGAGACACATGTACAACAGGTATCACTGCAGTGGCTGTACTGTGCAGAGGTGCAGGTAACACATGGCTCTGCTGTTCACAGGACACTACCCTAGAGAGGTGCCACTGGTGTGAACACTGTAGTTGTGCTTACACATACATGTGCCAGACTGCATAGTACCCCACTATGAACCTGTGAAGCTATTACATGTTCTTTGTGCATGGTTACTTGTTAGCCCTTCCATTTAGATTAGCTATTATGCTATTACAATGTCCCGTGCCTACAAGCCATATGTATCCTGTTATTGTACATGCCAATAGACGATACCTTTGGTATGCATGATATGCCTGTTATGCTGTGTAGAATATCTGACATATCTACCTACAATACTATACATTACACATATTTTACATAGTATCCCATAATGCAAAGCATACTTGCACAGCGGGACCACCTTACACATGTCATTGTCATTATATGCCCATACACATGCCTACTGTGACAGTATATCAACATACACTATCCCCTGCTATGGTACGTACTTGTTGGACATACCCTACCACTGACGGCGGGTTGTATGGAATTGTTCTGTTTAAAGCACTCATGTAGCATCCCTTGTGGTGTCTGTGATTTGTACCTTGTGGTCTACTGCTGGACGCACAGTTTCTACAAGCGTTAGTATGTTCAGCAAGACATCACTACATAAATACCTTTTCCCACTTTATGCATTGCGGACACTTTTAATTAATGCAAACCAGGCTATACATACAGTAAATAATTAATACAAAACATGCTATACAAAAACTTACATACCGAGTGTTCTACATACCTTGTTATCGTTCCGGACTTTCGTCTCTATCTCTCTCACACTGCTTATCTCTCTCACACTGCTTAAACAGGTATATGGTATGAGCATATGGTTTGAATGTCTGGCAAGTCATCCTTATATACGTCGATACCTGTAACATGCGGTTTCCTGCCGCCAATTGGTGTTCCTGAGTGACTAATTACTTGCACATCAGCTGTGCAGCTACTCCATTCGCCAATTACGTGGCAACAGTGGGGTATAATTGAATTCTCCACTTGGGCGTTGCCCATTTGCCCTACCTTCGGGGAGACGGCCTGTATTGTGTTTTGTTGTGTGTAACTGCAACTGCTATGTGTAGAGACAAGTATACTTTGGATTCATGTCTCCCATGGATTGTGTGTGACAGCTAGAGTATGTGGTTCAACATGTGGGTGTACCTGTCATCCCAACCGTCTGATAACGGACTATTGCAAACAAAACCTGTAACATCGCCGTTTGTTCCATTATACAATGGCTACAATTATGCATGGCGCCTTTAATTGTGTCTCTCACAAGGTATGTTGACGGTTCTGCAGATGTAATTGACTGACTGGATGTTTGTGCTGTTATTACAGTCTGTATTGCTATAGTTTCTAGTGTGGGGGATGTCGGTGGGTGTACGTAGCATATACAGGTGTGTGGGGCTTGCATTTCTACATATTCCATATATATGTGTGTGGGCTCCATCCCTAATTAAAGAGCTATCAGTTAGTAGACTTATGTTACGGGATTTTACATTGGGCCATTGTTAATTGGTTTCTATATAGTATGCAGGTGATGTTGATACTTCCATACCTCTGGAATTGCAGCGATATGTAAAGGGATATGTCTAAATGACAGCTATCCTGTGTATTTCTGTCCCAGATATTTGCAGTCATTGCGGTTGTGTTGGTAACAGAACCTCTTTGCCATGAGTTGCCACCTTTTCATATGGCCATTGTTGGACACTTCCGGGACACACAGCGGTGTTTACAGGCCGACACATAGCCACGGTCAGTACACAGGATAGCACATACTTTTATCCTCAATACATGCCTATTGTTGTGGGACTTTGGCTATTTATCATATTGCATGTAACATTTACGTTTCTTACATACAGGCATAACTATTTAATGCAACTATTACATCATATATGGGATATATTAATGTCCTACAATCTCTGACATTTGCCCTTTGTTATGTTTTATGTCAGGACACACCTGCCCAGGGAGGGGCTGTCCCTCCTAATGTGGGATAGGTGGTAATCGTATGCCTACGGCTAGCTATACCCACACCTACCGTAATGATCTACCTCCGAGTTGGCACTAACAGACACACGATGCGGACACACACACACACATTACAGTCACACGGAGACGCACACGGCACCTTCAACACACACATACACAGACTACAGCACTCACAAACACAGTTGAACACAGTACCTACGTGGACCGCAACACCGGCAGCGGTAACTACATGTCCCTTCATATCGTCATACTATTACTCGCGGTTGCACTGTTCTGATACTGTGTTCTTTCGGTCATTCAGCCTCGTGGTTACGCGTGTCGGTATGTTACACATTCCATAGTTGGCGGTATCCTATTTATTTGTACCTCCAAGGTGTTATGAATGTCGTTGACCTGTCTATATATATATATGCAGATATCGTTGAATCCGTATATATCAACATATATCACTCTATCTCCCTTTCTATCTGTATTATATATATGTATATATGTGTACATATATACATATATATATATATATATATATATATATATATATATCTATATATATATATATATATCTATATATCTATATATATATATATATATATATATATATATATATATATATATATAGATATATCTATATATATATATATATATATATATATATATATATCTGACAGGGAAAGTGACAGGCAAGCTACACCTTTCATTGTGTACTTGGTGTATACTGTTTCCTGGACTCCGCACGTTTGTGTCTGTACCTGTCACATTACACACCTGCCATAGGTTAGGGTTACCAGCTGTCCCACTTTGCGAGGGACAGTGCCTCTTTGGGCAGTTGTGTCCTGCAATATATTTGTAAACATGGCAAATGTGCTGAGATTGTAGGACATACTTATTTCCTATAGTTTATGTAATAGTTGCATAAAACAGTTATTCTGTATCTGAACCACCTATATGTTATAGAAACAGAATAAGTAAGTAAACATTACAAGAATAAGCATTTATCTAGGCAAAACAGTGAAGTTCTGATTTTCGTACTGGCCAGGTGTATGTGTCGGCCTGCAGACATCTGACGTATGTCCCACATTGGTCATTTGCAGAGGTGGCAACCCTACCATAGGTACGTCTTGGCTAGCAATAGTGTTAGGTGATTCTATATATGATTGCGTGTTCTACTCCTGGCAGTGGTCGTTTTACCCTTCAGAGCAGGCGCTATTAGTACAGGGGTGAATAATGCTGGTTTCACCTGTTCTGGACATCACTGACTGTGATCTGCGCGATATTCGGAGAAGCTTATCCCTGTTTTGTGCATATCCGTATAGTCATATTTAAAGATTGCTTACCAGCAGTGGGCAACGCATATTCCCGCTAACATGTGCTAAACATGATCTGATGACCTGCATCCGACATGCATTACTCGTGCCTTCGGGATTACGTTACATCCCTTGCAGGACGTGGGACCGGGAACATGCACGATGGTCACTGCATTTAACACATGGATATCTGAGATATGTATACGTGTTATGTCGTTTTGCACGTGGAGTATACTACAGCTGTTACTCCATACTGCACTCACATGGGTAACTCAGTGAGTTTACATATTGATGAGACCAGTTAATGGTGTGTCCATGTGATGTCTACTAGATGTGCTCCGGCATTGGGTATGTATATCACAGTGAGCCACACACGATACTGTGCTACACATTCAAACGACCATAGGTGGGGCATGCTGGGGTAACGAATACCTGTCATGGGTACAACCCATGACTTGACACAACATCCATGATTTTATTATGTGGAGCCCCTCATTAATGCAGCAGGGACTCCATGATGAGTGTGTGCAGAACAGTGCTTACACACATGTGCTCCCGCGATTGCCTCTGCTCCACCAAGCGACAGTTGGTTACTCAATGTTGTGGCGACAGCAGACACTGTTTTCCCCATTTGGTGTATGGCCTCTGACAATCGGCCGTGTACCTACCGATGTACCTGGGAACCTATAAACACAGCACCACCATATGCTGATAGGTGCATGTACTGTTCAGGTGTTGACATTCTGTGTTCCAATAGCTGTTGTGTGTACAATGCTTGAGGGCTGCCTATGTAGGATTCACACGGTGGGCCACCTATACATTACAATTTACAGGTGGTCATGTTTGTGTGCCATCCATTTTACTGTGTGTGCAGGTGGAGAGGCGTGTCAGTTCGTAGGGGCCTACATTGTCAGAGCATGTGCTATACGTTCCCTCTTTGCCAAGGTGTAGGCATACTGGGCACGCCTCCATCTGCCTACTGGGGCTGGCACAGTGTGTTCATGGTCTGAATCCCTCTGTGCCTGTGATGGCCTTGGCAATTGCGGTGGGCTATGAGGGCCTTCACCATTTTGTCCCTGCTGCAGCTGTTTCCGCAGGATCATATTATGTAGCATGGCACATACTATGGCGATGTGGGCACACGTGCCTGGAGAGTACTGCAAGGCTCCACCAGATGTGTCCAAGCACCGGAACCGTGATGTCAGTATCCCGAACACACACTCTATGATGATTCTGGTTTGTGTGTGTGCCTCATTATGGCGTTCTTGCATGGGTGCGTGTGCATTTCTGATGGGAGTCATCATCCATGGCTCCAGTGCATAGCCAGCATCCCCCACAAGGTGGCCATGTGAGATGTCCCCCCTGACAAATACCTGATACAGCTGTGAGGCATGCCAGATATGGGAGTCATGGTAGCTTCCAGGGCTGCCAGCACACACATCCATGATAATGCCCTGGGCATTGCACACAGACCTGGCAGTTGATGGAGTGGAATCCCTTGCGGTTTATGTAGCGCCTACCATGCTCACCAGGTGGTGACTTGATTTGTATGTGCGTGCAGTCTATCTCACCCAGTACCTCCGGGTAGTGTGCCACACGGTGGAAGTGATGCATATTGCTGGCCAACTCCTCCTGAGTTCGGGGGAAGTATATATGCTCATTGGCATGTGGTAACATGGCATCCAGGAACTGGTGTAGTACTCTGGATGCCAATGTCTGTGAGATCCCCATTATATCTCCAGTTGGCCTTTGAAAGGTACCTGTGGCTAGTATTCACAAGCTTACACATACCTTCGTGTCCACTGGGATGGGTTCCCCTCTGTTTTTTCTGGTTCTCAGGCGTGGCCGGCACAGCTCCACTATTTGCTGTAAGATGTCCCTGTCTACCCTGTAACGCCCTACTATCTCTAGATCATGTAGCCCCTGGTAGGTTACCCTTGGTCTGAACACTCTTCTCCTCCTCCGGGGCCTGCGGTGGTTATCGGCATCCTCCTCCACAACACCGTCAGTCTCTAACACATGCTGATGAATCACAGCTATGGCAGCTCCCAACATGTACATTTTAAAAGTTCCCCGTATGTTTACACCTATGGTGCAGTGTTTGGAAATACACAGGTGTGTGTAGAGTGCTTTCACACTTTATACTATTGTGCTGTGAACACCGATGATGTCATAGGGTGTGTATGTACGATCGTAGCTACAGGGTATCTTATGTGTTTTACTACCGGAACTACTATTGTGGTGCCTTTGGTGTTGAATTACATTTGGTTGCCGTGGATTACCTCTTGACCTTCCCTTTACATTTCTGCATGTTCCACCTACCATTTTCTGGCATGCATCCAGCAGCCTGCTTTCATTTGTACTTTCCTAGACCAGGCTTATCTTGCGTAATGTGTGCTATTGCCGGTCTACTGTCGGTTTGCTTTGCTCTGCTATGACAGATCTCCTATCTTTGCAATCCAATGCCTCCCCTCCTTTCTTTGCATTCCAATGCCTCCCCTATCCTGTTTTGCAGGTTTCTGCGAGCAGATTTATCAGCTGCCGTCGACTGGCTGCCGTGAGGTGACTGGTGTTAATTTCTCATTAGTACTCCAATTACCCTACTTCGGCATTTCCTTCTTTTCTTCCCCTGACCTTCCTGTTTGTGCTATTGTTCGTGGCGCATGCATCTGCTTACCGGGTTTCGGGCACGTTTTCATCCACGTACACATGCGCTTTTGGGCACCATGTGTGCTCTCAGCTAAACGATTCTATAACTTCCTCCCCACCCCTATCCTGCAGCTTTGCTTAGCAATGGCCAGGCCAGATTTGCATTGCTCCAATGTGCTTACTGCTACGGTGGCACACCCCTCTGCTGATGTCATGTATCTCCTCTGAGCCACTCCTCAGTGTTATAGCACTGCGCCGTATGGTACAACCTTCATCTGCCGGGACATTTGCAATTCAGTATTACCTGCCTCATTTGCATGGCATTGACTACTAATTCATAGTTACCATGCCGAACACTGTCGTAGGCCCTTAGCAACCCTTGTACCTTGGTTGTGGTGTTCCACGCCTACCATTGCGTATTATGGTGTAAACCTGATTTGTATTACATTGCGATTTTATGACATTTTTATATAATTTCTTTATGTTCCTGTTTGCACACACGTGCCCTGTGTTTGTACTGTGCATTACTGTGGACATGACATTAAATGTTGTTTTTTAGGTGTTGTGCATCTTTTCTTATGCCATTGGCTGTGTGTTCAGCCTGGCATATGTTAACTTTGTAATACATGAGTCTGGTCTGCTTCCATAGCTCCGATGTTCTGTTTGGGAAAATGTAAACCGTGTTTTTTGGTTTACATTTCTTTGGGCTTACGCTACGCCTGCACCACTTCATGAAACACTATCTGCCTTCATTTGCATGGTGCGACACTGCACATGGGGTGATTAGCATACCTATGCCGTGGGCTGCGCAGTTCTGGTGTACGCCGGTAGTGCACGTGGTATTGGATCATACCTGAATCACTCAATGGCCATATTTGGCATTATTCCACCTACGCTACGCCTGCGCCTGGTGCAAACTTCATGAATCCCAGGGTAAATCTATATTTTCATTTAACCCATTTATCCTCATAGCAGCTAATCTCAGTTGCCATGTAGACATTTCTAATAACAAAGCGTTTCCAAAATCACCTCATCATGAATTTTGAATAGCATTATTGAACCTGGAAAGAAATCATTATGTCTAGAGAACTTTACATACCATGATTATAAGTACATTATTCAGATTGCTTTCATATAAATGAATTCTAGAGTATGCAAAATGCACTCTTTCTTCCCTATGTAGAATGCTTCACATAGACTTATAACTCAATACATAATGCTTTCCATAGAAAGTACAGTTTTGTACCTACCATAAATGTAGATGTTAGAGTGCTAATACAGCTGCAGTCATAACAGATGGGTTCTCCTGCCGTCAGGCGGGTCCTCAGTCGGCCGAATTCCAAAGTCTAGGTCCGGCGTCAGATGTCGTCGCTTCTTCCCTGACGTCAGTGCAACAGGGGTATAAAAGAACCAGCTGACGCCATTTTCTTCAGTCTTTCTTGCCCCAGATGTCAGGTGCCCCCAGAAGGAAGGCAAAACATAAATTCATGTAATAATGCAATGCAATATAATCAAAAAACAGTAGTTGCAAGCAAATACACCATAAAAGAATACCCCAATGAGGTTGTATGAGAAGGTGTTAGCCATTAGGCCTGTCCCAAGAGGGGAAGGAGGGAGGGAAACCTGGACTGCAGCGGTATTAGCACTCGAACATCTACATTTATGGTAGGTACAAAACTGTACTATGTTCATCGTGCATACAGCTGCAGTCATAACAGATGGGTAGAATCCCAAAGCTAAGTAAGGGTGGTAGGCACTAAGTAGAACTAGGAGGAGCCAGGATTCCCTGCAAGACTGCAGTGGCAAAGCCCGCTCTAGATTTGGAGTATAATGGTAGGTGATAGTGCTTGGAGAAAGTATGTACAGAACTCCAAGTGGCTGCTTCCAAAATATCTTTGGTAGGAACCCCCCTGAGGAAAGCTGCAGAGGTAGCTGTGGCCCTTGTGGAGTGAGATCTGATGCCTGTAGGTACAGTTTTACCATGAAAAGAGTAACAAAAGCGTATACAGTGGGCTATCCATTTTGAGATTGTCTGTTTGGAAATAGGCTTCCCTTGAGCACCTGTAGCATAGGACACAAAGAGTTGCTCTGATTTTCTGAAAGGCTTTCTTCTGTCCAAATAATAACAGAGCTGTCTGTGAATGTCCAAGGAATGTAGTAATCCCTCCCCTTTGTTTTGTGGATTAGGGTAAAAGGTAGGTAAGTGGATAGCCTGATTCAAGGCTACCCTGGATACTACCTTTGGCATAAAGGAAGGATTGGTTCGTAAGGAAACTCTGTCCTGATGGAAAATGATGAAAGGCTGCACAGCCATGAGGGCTTGTAGTTCCGAAACCCTGCATGCTGAGGTGATAGCCAGAAGGAAAGCTGTTTTCCATGACAAATATTGCAGTTCTGTTGAAGCAGCTGGCTCAAAAGGAGGCAGGGTCAGTTTTTCTAGAATGAAATTGAGGTCCCAAGCAGGTACTGGTTGCTTCCTTGGGGGTTTTATGTTCTTAGCCCCTCTGAGGAACTGTCTTAAGAGAGGGTGAGAGAATAAAGGAGGATCAGTGTTGTATTCTGCAGAAATGGCTGAGGCATGGATTTTGATGGAGGAGAATGAAAGTCCACTGCTTAGCATCTCAGCTAGGTACTGTAATATTTGAGGTAAATTCAGTATTCCAGTTTTCTGACCCTTTTTTTGATTCCAGGCACAAAACCGTTTCCATTTTGCGGAGTAGGCTTTTCTAGTAGAAGGCCTTCTGGCCTCCAAAATGACATCCTGCACCTCCTTGGAGATTAGGGTCTGTTGTGAATTTAAGGAATCCTCCATGCGGCTAGATTGAGTGTTTTCAGCTGACTGTGAAGAGTTTTGAAGTTGTGCTGAGTCAGTAGAAGAGGCATTAGAGGCAGGATCCATGGTGGGGAATGTGTCAGGCTCCTCAGGAGTGGGTACCAGTGTTGTCTTGGCCAGTCTGGAGCAATGAGAATCATCTTTGGTCTGTCTGCTCTGGCTTTTAATAGAACTTTGGGCAGCAGAGGAAGAGGTGGAAAGGCATAAACTGTCATTGTTGTCCAACTAAAAGAGAGTGCGTCCACTTTCCAGGCCTGTGGATGAAAGGTCCTTGAGCAGAATTTTGTCAATTGGTAATTTCTGTGGGTGGCAAAGAGATCTATGTCTGGCCTTCCCCATGCTTGAATTATCTTTGTAAAAACTTGAGGATGCAACTTCCATTCATGTGGATCTGTCATATTTCTGCTCAGGTTGTCTGCCAGTGTGTTTTCCTTGCCTGGCAGGAACTGTGCTTGAAGTTGGATTTGTAATTCCAGAGCCATGTTCCATAGAGACATGGCTAGCCTGCATAGGGGATATGAATGGGTTCCTCCCTGTTTGTTTATGTACCACATCACTGTGGTGTTGTCTGTCCTTATCAATAGCTGGCCTGGATGCAGTAGGTCTTTGAAAGCCATAATGGCATTTATTACTGCTAGCATTTCCTTTTGATTGATGTGTAGGTGCTTTTCTTTTTGTGACCATTTGCCCTGAATGCACCGATCTGTCATGTGCGCCCCCCAGGCGTAGTCCGAGGCATCTGTTGTGATGACTTGATTTGCTTGAGGCTTGCAGAATGGGAGACCTATGTTTCTTTGGCATGCTTGAGTCCACCACAGAAATTCCTTTTGAAGACATGGAATTAGTGGTATAATTGTTTCCAAACTGTGGCTGTGTTGAGACCATAAGTTTTTTAGGTACCATTGAAGTTTCCTCATATGCAGCTTTGCACATGGGATTAGCAGGATGCAAGATGCCATGAATCCCAGAGCCTGCAGGATTTTCCTTGCAGTCAGCCTGGTGAGGGTTGCCAGTTTTCTGAAGTATTGAGTCAGTTGCCCTTGTTTCTCTGGTGTGAGGTAGGCCATCTGGGTGTTTGTATTCAAGCTGGCACCCAGGAAAATTATTGTTTGAGAGGGTATTAGTCTTGATTTCCTTTTGTTGACTGTGTATCCCAGAGAATTCAGCAACATTATTACAAACGCCAGGTGTTTCAGAAGTATGTGTTTGCTGTCCGCTTGGATCAGGCAGTCGTCCAAATATGGGTATATTTGTATCCCTTAAAGTCTGCAGAAGGCAATTACTGATGCCAGGCATTTCGTGAACACTCTGGGCGCAGTAGATAAGCCAAAGGGCAATGCAGAGAATTGATAATGGGTTGAACCTGCAAGAAATCTGAGGTATCTTCTGCAATCTTGTCTGATTGGGACATGCAGGTATGCCTCCTTGAGGTCCAATGTTACCAGCCAAGACTCCTTGCCCAGCATGGGAAGAAGCTGCTGTAATGTGAGCATCTTGAATTTTGGTACGAGTAAATATGTGTTTAGGATGGATAGGTCCAAAATAGGTCTCCAATCTTTGCCCTTCCTTGGTACCAGGAATAGTCTGGAATAAAAACCTAGACCCTGTTCTTGTGCAGGTACCTCTTGAATAGCTTTCATGTCCATGAGATCTGAAATTTATTTTTGTGCCTCTGTCCTTTGATTGTGTGGCAGGTTTGGCATGCCTCTCATTTTTGGAAGGGTGTGAAATTGAAATCTGTAGCCTCTGTCTATGATGTCCAGGATCCATTTGTCTTTTGTGACAATATGCCAATTTTTCGAAAATAATGCCAGTTTTCCACCTAAAGGTGCTGCCATTTGAGCCTTGCTTGGCATGCAAAGGGGAAAGTCATTGGTTCTGCTTTCTGAATGGCTGTGAACTATCCTCACCACCTCTTGGTGTAGGTGCTTGCCATTGTCTGCCTCTAAATGATCCTTGAGATTGCCCTCTACCCCTCGGGCGCCTGTATCTACCTCTTTGAGGTCTGTCCGTGGCTGGAAAGGACCAATTTTTTGAAGGCAAATTTCTACTGAAACGTGGTGGTTGTACCTGTAGGAAATCTTTCACTGTTTGCATTGATTTTGCCTTTTCCTCCATTTTCTTTAATACCTCCTCAGCTTTAACACCAAACAATACATCTTTTTGAAGAGCTGCATCTAGTAATTTTGCTTTGACATGATCTGGTAAGGTTTGCTCTTTGAGCCAAGCATGTCTATGTATGACTGATCCTGTAACAGCAGCTCTACATGAGGCCTCTAAAGCATCAAAACCACATTGCAAGGTATGTTTACCCACTTGCTCTGCACTATGCAACAAATCCTGCAACTCCTTCAAGTCTGGTTGTTCAGGTTGTGACATTTTGCTTTTCAACTGAGATAACAAAAACTATTGATACTTTAACATATGGAACTGACAGTTTAATGCCCTCATGGTTAAGGTGGCCGAGGTGTATACCTTTTTCCCACCTTTCTAAAGCTCTGGAATCTCTCTCTGAAGGTAATGGATTTTGGCAGTGGAGGCCTTAATTCCCTTGGGACCCTGTGAAATAGTTTCTGGGTCAGCCGCATGGCTTTTGTATAGGAATTGGTGTGAATCAGGAACCCGGTAATACCTGTCAGGCTTGACTGGAGCTGGAGGTAAAGAATCTGGGTTAAGGCTGGCCTCTGAATACACATCATCTAGTATGTCCAAGACAGGAGGTATAACCAGAGGCCTGTGCTGAGGGAGCAAGAGGAAATCCCAGAGCCTTTTCTTGGAGTCTGAGTACTCTTGGCCTTCCCAGTGGAAGTGTTCCCTCAAGGTATGCAAGGTTTCCCTAAAAGAGTAATCCTCAGGGGGGAGACAGAGGGAATGGACTCCTCTGCATCAGAATCTTTAAAAGGGGAGTATGAATGTTCCTGGTCCTCAGAATGTTCTGAAGTAATGGAGGCCTGGTCCGAGGAAGGGTATTCTTCCTCCACTCTGGGCCTTTAGTCCGAGGGGGGTTGAGAACCCCTGATAAGAGTAATCAAATCCTCAGCCATTTTGAGCATCTGCTTTTTAGGCATGGGGCCTTGAGTGGGGCCCTGTGGAGCTTGTCTTTTAGTATGCATGGCTGTTTTGATTTAGTGAAAGCCTTAATGGAAAAAGAAGAAGAAGGCCTGAAGACACCTTGAGAGGTGGCAGGCCTGTCTAAACTTTGAGTTTCCCCGCCAAAAGTGGCTTCGGTATCTGTAGTCGGGGTGTGGGCCGAAGAGCCTGCGACCTCGGGCACAGAAGACACCGCTAATGAAGTGTCATCGGTAGTCAGGGGCTGTGTAGGCACCTCGCTGAGAACCGGAGCACCTGTAGTCGGCTTTAGCGTGGTGTCGGTAGAAGTCGCGGACCTTGTATGTCGGTCCTTATCTTTGCGTCTTTTACTCAAAACTGGAGTTGGAGTATCCGACGACATAATGTAATTAAACTTTTTACCAAAATAGTGTTGGGCGAACTCCGCCCGACGCTTAATAGTGCGTCTGTTGAATGTAGCACAAAAGTGACAAGCCGAGACGTCGTGGTCTGGGCCTAAACAAGGAATGCAGAGGGAATGGAAATCCTTATGCGGTATTTGCTTCCCACATTAAATGCAATTATTAACTTTGTCTGACATCAGTCTGAGGCAAGAAAAGTTTCCCCAACGGGGTACTTAGCTTTCAAGAAGTCTTCGGTTGAAAAATATTCGTAATCTCAGGAGCTGGCTGACGGGCACTTGCGAACTGCTTCTGCTTCGGGCACCGCGCGGCAAGAAAGACTGAAGAAAATGGCATCGGCTGGTTCTTTTATACCCCTGTCGCACTTACGTCAGGGAAGAAGCGACGACATCCGACGCCGGACCTAGACTTTGGAATTCGGCCGACCGAGAACCCACCTGATGGCAGGAGAACCCATCTGTTATGACTGCAGCTGTATGCACGATGAACATCATAAACATCACTTCAGACTCCAATTATACTCTGTAGTCACCTGACAAAACGTCTTGTTTTAGAATCAGTTCACATGAACTTCATCCATCTTCTGTTGTTGCTCTGTCTGGCTACTGCTTCATACATAACAAATTAAGTTCTTAGCTCTTCTTCATACAAACTGCATATTTTCAACCACTGTACCATCTATCTTCCAATCTGAGTGATGTGTTCTACTTTTCTTTTAAAATCTCTTCTACTTATTTACCTTTAGCATTAAGTTTCATAATGAAATTTGTTGACTTACACTGGTGTCCCTGCTGCCTTTCTCATCTCATCCCTTTTATGGTTCTTATATATATATATATATATATATATATATATATATATATATATATATATATATATATATATATATATATATATATAGGATTTCATCATCTCTTAGCTCTTTTACTTCAAGCATTACACTCTCTAATTAATGTAATGAATGTCTCCATTTAATAAATCTATCTTTGGTTTCTTGTAATATGTTATTCTTTACACTTAATTCAGTACTTTCTAATTCCTGATACATCACAACTCGGGAACGAATCCAATAAGAATGATAGCCACCAGATTTATTTAGCGTAAATTTTACACAATCCTTTTAAAACACGCTTTCGGTGGTGCCAATGCTCCACCTTCTTCAGAATACACAAACCATCTAACAGTCATAGTACTTTTAATGCATTTAAAATTCATTTCTAAACGTCACTTCCTTTAATCAAATTGAACTAAAAAACCTGGAATTCTCTAAGTCTTACATTTTATGTTAGAATACGAAAATGCACATATATCACTAATGCGCTTAAAACTAACCATAAGCACATTTACTTATATTATATAATAATACAGTCTTCACATTTCAACGTATCTAAATTAAAATCTGACCCTACAAACAGGCTTGCCTATACTAAACTATAACATAGGACATGCCCCGTAATTTCATTTTCAAATGAGTGCAGCCGCCGCAAATCAACAAAAATCTTAAATAAAAGAAGAGAAGAGAACAGCTACGCGAATTCATGCCCCTATTATTTATACAAAATCCTTTAAACTTTAGTAAGTATTATACGTATTTGCCTGTAAATCACTATACAATAAACAAGTACAGTCCTATAAACTGCAACAGTAAGAAATGGATATTAAATTTACTAAGACATCGTCAATTAAACATTACATTTAATATATAAAATCGTTTAAGCTTTAATTAAAATATGTTTCTTTGTATAAAAATATATATACATATCTATATACCCTTATTAAACCAATTCTATTTAATATTTTATTTTATAAACCCCATGAGGAATACATATATAAATATATATATTAATAACCAAATAAACAAATAAAAACAATATCCATTAATATCAAAAAACTCTACTCAGTTTCCATATACCTTATATTAAATTTTCGCTCTTATTATTAAAACTGCATTATTATATCCTAGTTAGGTTTATTAATAGATCTCCCATGTTATAATAAAATACAACATGTAAATGTATATGTATTTATATATATAAATATCCAATAACTTAAACATAGAGATCTGTGTATACAGGGGCATTGTTTATATTATAAAAAATAATAAAATAAATAAATAAATATATCTTATATTTTTAAAACCTAAAATTTGTATGTATCGTGCATATTAATGTAGATTACATGTTTTAACTTTAATTTTATATTCATAAATATTACATATGGAATAATTAAAACTAATATATACATTATTTTCTGCCTTATAAGGTAGCATAAAATACAATGCATAAATACAAAATATATAAATATCCAAACATTATGTAAAAAAGAAGAAGTATTCCGAAATTGTTATTACTTTAAATTCACAATGCTACAATATATATATCAATAAGCCATTCGGTAGATAATATTAGTGAATTGCTATTACACCCTTTTAAGAGCCAATAATTTAAGCATACATTTAATTGAAATAAAATCATTTAGACCTGGGAATGCACTGGCATTAGTTCTAATTTGCCACATTAATTCATCCAGCTCCAACATCAGTTGCCATGGTCCACCTCTTGGGTCTTGTATTCTTTGATGCAAAATAATAAACCTAAAATTGTGATTACTAAACTCCAAAATATGCTTAGCTAAAGCATTATTGGTATCTTGCTTAACAATAGCATATTTGTGCTCATAAATCCTTTGCTTGATTTTTCTTTCTGTTTTACCTATATAAAAAGCGCTACATTGTTCACACAGTGCTGCGTATACAACTCCTTTGCTCTCACAATTATACCTTTTATTAATCCTATATTTCACTTCATTAATAGAAACCTCCCTGGTTACTAAAATAGAGGAGCATTGTGTGCACGCACCACATTTATACATCCCTTTAAGTGAACTAGAATGCGCTTCGTATTTTTTCTCAAGCAGCATTTTCAAATTACAATTCCTTCTATATGTAATTTTGAAATCGGGCCCTATTTTATTGTGTAACATGCTATCTTCTGAAATAATTCTCCAATTTTTATTCATAATGTGCCTAATAAACCTATGATCACTGGAAAAAGTACACAAAAAACTACTCTTATAGTTGTCCTGTGTCCCAGAAGCAGATTCGAACTGTTCAACTACATATCCTTGTTTGTTGTTCGTACTTTTATTTAATAAAGGATAAAAGTATCCTGTAGTTCTTTTCGTTCTAACTTCTTCTCTAACACTACTAATCAGTCTTACAGGGTAACCTCTATTAATAAACATTTCTTCCAAAAGGTCACATTCCTGTTCAAAGTCCTCTAAAGATGTAATCATCCTAGCTGCCCTAACCATTTGGCCTTTTACAACAGCCCTCTTCTGATGGAAAGGGTGACAACTACTGAAATGTAAAAAAGCGTTCGAATATGTAGGTTTTCTGAATATCTTACTAATATATCTTGAATTTAATCTATCTTTCACTAGTAAGATGTCCAAAAAACTAATGACATTTGCTTCACATGTAAAAGTAAATTGCAAAAAATCAGTCAAATTTGTAATGTTTGCAATAAAGGAGGGCACCAATTCTTCTGGTCCCTTCCAGATCATAAACATGTCATCCTGGTATCTGGTATACCAGGAAACATGTTCTTTAAACATAGGATGTTTAAAAAGTAGGGTATTTTCCCAATGTGCCATAATTACGTTTGCAAATGTTCCCCCACAGGGCGAACCCATTGCAACTCCTGATTTTTGCAAATATAATTCTCCTTCAAACATCATAAAATTATTCGACAACACTACCTCTAAAAGAGTTTCAATTAAATAAATAGTGTTATCTGCCACTTTTTTAGAAATTAAGTAGTCTCTCATCCACTCCAGTCCTAAATGTTGTGGAATGACAGTATAAAGGTCTTTAACATCTATCGTTAAAAACCATATTTCTTCTTGATATTCCACTTGATTCATGTTGTTCAAAAAACTCCATGAATCTTTACATATTTGAATTTCAGATTCAATGAAAGGCCTCAATAATTTGTCAACCTGTTTTGCACACGCGTATGTTATGGAACCCCTTCCATCCACTATTGGCCTAAAGGGTGGATTACTAATAGATTTATGAAGCTTAGGGGTACCAAAAAGACAGGGTACTTTGGGTGCAATCATTAATAAATATTGATAGAGGTCTATGTCAATGAATTCTTCTAAGAAAAGGTCTTCCAAAACATTCTTAATTCTATTATAAGCCAAATTGAGTTCATTAAGTGAAACCTTAATGTACACCTCGGTGTTAAGAAGTTTAAACATAGCTTTAATATATTCTTCATGGTTCATTAAGACTAAACCTCCACCTTTATCCGGTTTCATTGCTCGTATTTGACATGCTTGCAATAGGCTAGCTATTTCATATTCCACCATCTCAAGATTATTATTTTTGCTACCCCAATGAAATGTCGACCTTTCTAAATCCCTAAGGTCCATTTCACACATTTTTTCAAAAAGGCCAAGTGTAGGGTGAAGTGCTGGATAAAACACACTAGAAACTCTTCTAGAATTAACTAAAGATACAGTGTTACCCATCAGTGCCTTAAGGTTTAATTTACGCACAAACAATTTTAAGTCAATAATTGTTTTGACTAAATCCATCTTTTTAGTAGGGACAAATGTTAAACCCTTTGAAAAGCAGTCAACCCATTCTTGTTTAATGTCCAGCCCTGTAAAATTAAACACCTTAAAATCACCCCCTGTGCTCAAAATTACAGTTGGGTGTGTGTCTAAAAGAGGGTTAACAGTTATCTCCTCCTCTGTTTCCTTTTGTTCTTGGCCGTATATTGTTTCTTTTGTGGTTGATTGCTGTTCTGTAGACCATTGTTGCCCCTGTAAAAACCCTGTGGACCTCCATTAACATTGTTTTCATGCTGGATGATGTTATTGGAGTTATTGTTTTGGCTATTAAAGCCATTCCATTCCTGGTTATTATTGTTCACCAACACAGGAGTTTGGTTGTTCCTGTTACTATTAATTCTTTGACTGCGCCTTGGTAAATCCATTTCGGGTTCTTCAAAGGCAGTGTTATTATTGTCTGCTGTGTTAGCATCCAAGTCTATATTACTTGCTTCAAGAAATGTATTTGTTTGATTAGCAGCATTAGAATTTCTCGAACGAAATGTTGGAGGTTTTGGATATGCCGTGTTATTGGCATAATCTGCAACATCTCTTGCAATTTTCTTCTTTTTATTAACTACCAACTTAGTGATTGTTGCATCAATACTAGAAAAAATACGGGCATAGTCGTATTTGTATCTTAAAAACTCTTCATGGGTTTTTATAGTATGTTCCAGCATTTCTAAATCAGACTTCAAATCTACTATTTCTGAATTGTATTGAATAATCAGTCTATTAATAAATTCCGCTCCTTGCCTGTCAAACATACTTAGAAGGTCTTTATGAAAAGGAGAATTGTCCCTTAAGCCTGTAGGGTATCGCCACTGGCGCAGGCCTTTAGGAACAATCTTTTTTTCTAAATTCTCTGTTAAATATGCGACCTCTAATTGTAGTTTTCTGCAGCGAAACAACTTGTAATCAAATTCATTAATGTTATTAGATAGGGTACTTACTGTAGCCTGACTTTGATTTGAATTAAGTGGTTGAATCCCAAATGAAAAAAAGTTTTTATTCTCCAAAAACGAAATAATAGAAGGCAGGCTGTTCCCTTCTAACCTTACTTCTCCATTCTCTGCACGACATGCTCCTGTTTGTGGGTTAAGCAATCCCAGATTATTACTCCCACAAGCCATAGATGAATTCGTTAGAGGGGTTGTATTACTGTTAGGTGCTGGGTTCGGGTTAACTGTAGTACGGCTCTGCTGCTGTCTATTTGCTCCTTGCACCACTGGAGCGTCAATACGTTGGGTCAGAACATCCACTCGCCCCAACAGCACTTGGACAAGTGCTGTTAAATTACCAATTGAATTGTCCAAATTACCACCTTCATGGTTGGAATTACGGAAAATGTTTCCCTCTTCCTGGGAATACAAAGAACCTTGACTATCTGCTCCGGCTTCGTTCGCCATTTCGACAACACAAAAACTTCAAAGTAGAAACACAAACTGATTAAAAAGCACAACTCGGGAACGAATCCAATAAGAATGATAGCCACCAGATTTATTTAGCGTAAATTTTACACAATCCTTTTAAAACACGCTTTCGGTGGTGCCAATGCTCCACCTTCTTCAGAATACACAAACCATCTAACAGTCATAGTACTTTTAATGCATTTAAAATTCATTTCTAAACGTCACTTCCTTTAATCAAATTGAACTAAAAAACCTGGAATTCTCTAAATCTTACATTTTATGTTAGAGTACGAAAATGCGCATATATCACTAATGCGCTTAAAGCTAAAACATAAACACATTTGCTTATATTATATAATAATAATACAGTCATCACATTTCAACGTATCTAAATTAAAATCTGACCCTACAAACAGGCTTGCCTATACTAAACTATAACATAGGACATGCCCCGTAATTTCATTTTCAAATGAGTGCAGCCGCCGCAAATCAACAAAAATCTTAAATAAAAGAAGAGAAGAGAACAGCTACGCGAATTCATGCCCCTATTATTTATACAAAATCCTTTAAACTTTAGTAAGTATTATACGTATTTGCCCGTAAATCACTATACAATAAACAAGTACAGTCCTATAAACTGCAACAGTAAGAAATGGATATTAAATTTACTAAGACATCGTCAATTAAACATTACATTTAATATATAAAATCGTTTAAGCTTTAATTAAAATATGTTTCTTTGTATAAAAATATATATACATATCTATATACCCTTATTAAACCAATTCTATTTAATATTTTATTTTATAAACCCCATGAGGAATACATATATAAATATATATATTAATAACCAAATAAACAAATAAAAACAATATCCATTAATATCAAAAAACTCTACTCAGTTTCCATATACCTTATATTAAATTTTCGCTCTTATTATTAAAACTGCATTATTATATCCTAGTTAGGTTTATTAATAGATCTCCCATGTTATAATAAAATACAACATGTAAATGTATATGTATTTATATATATAAATATCCAATAACTTAAACATAGAGATCTGTGTATACAGGGGCATTGTTTATATTATAAAAAATAATAAAATAAATAAATAAATATATCTTATATTTTTAAAACCTAAAATTTGTATGTATCGTGCATATTAATTTTTACGGGCAAATACGTATAATACTTACTAAAGTTTAAAGGATTTTGTATAAATAATAGGGGCATGAATTCGCGTAGCTGTTCTCTTCTCTTCTTTTATTTAAGATTTTTGTTGATTTGCGGCGGCTGCACTCATTTGAAAATGAAATTACGGGGCATGTCCTATGTTATAGTTTAGTATAGGCAAGCCTGTTTGTAGGGTCAGATTTTAATTTAGATACGTTGAAATGTGATGACTGTATTATTATTATATAATATAAGCAAATGTGTTTATGTTTTAGCTTTAAGCGCATTAGTGATATATGCGCATTTTCGTACTCTAACATAAAATGTAAGATTTAGAGAATTCCAGGTTTTTTAGTTCAATTTGATTAAAGGAAGTGACGTTTAGAAATGAATTTTAAATGCATTAAAAGTACTATGACTGTTAGATGGTTTGTGCATTCTGAAGAAGGTGGAGCATTGGCACCACCGAAAGCGTGTTTAAAAGGATTGTGTAAAATTTACGCTAAATAAATCTGGTGGCTATCATTCTTATTGGATTCGTTCGAGTTGTGCTTTTAATCAGTTTGTGTTTCTACTTTGAAGTTTTGTGTTGTCGAAATGGCGAAGGCGAGCAGATAGTCAAGGTTCTTTGTATTCCCAGGAAGAGGGAAACATTTTCCGTAATTCCAACCATGAAGGTGGTAATTTGGACAATTCAATTGGTAATTTAACAGCACTTGTCCAAGTGCTGTTGGGGCGAGTGGATGTTCTGACCCAACGTATTGACGCTCCAGTGGTGCAAGGAGCAAATAGACAGCAGCAGAGCCGTACTACAGTTAACCCGAACCCAGCACCTAACAGTAATACAACCCCTCTAGCGAATTCATCTATGGCTTGTGGGAGTAATAATCTGGGATTGCTTAACCCACAAACAGGAGCATGTCGTGCAGAGAATGGAGAAGTAAGGTTAGAAGGGAACAGCCTGCCTTCTATTATTTCGTTTTTGGAGAATAAAAACTTTTTTTCATTTGGGATTCAACCACTTAATTCAAATCAAAGTCAGGCTACAGTAAGTACCCTATCTAATAACATTAATGAATTTGATTACAAGTTGTTTCGCTGCAGAAAACTACAATTAGAGGTCGCATATTTAACAGAGAATTTAGAAAAAAAGATTGTTCCTAAAGGCCTGCGCCAGTGGCGATACCCTACAGGCTTAAGGGACAATTCTCCTTTTCATAAAGACCTTCTAAGTATGTTTGACAGGCAAGGAGCGGAATTTATTAATAGACTGATTATTCAATACAATTCAGAAATAGTAGATTTGAAGTCTGATTTAGAAATGCTGGAACATACTATAAAAACCCATGAAGAGTTTTTAAGATACAAATATGACTATGCCCGTATTTTTTCTAGTATTGATGCAACAATCACTAAGTTGGTAGTTAATAAAAAGAAGAAAATTGCAAGAGATGTTGCAGATTATGCCAATAACACGGCATATCCAAAACCTCCAACATTTCGTTCGAGAAATTCTAATGCTGCTAATCAAACAAATACATTTCTTGAAGCAAGTAATATAGACTTGGATGCTAACACAGCAGACAATAATAACACTGCCTTTGAAGAACCCGAAATGGATTTACCAAGGCGCAGTCAAAGAATTAATAGTAACAGGAACAACCAAACTCCTGTGTTGGTGAACAATAATAACCAGGAATGGAATGGCTTTAATAGCCAAAACAATAACTCCAATAACATCATCCAGCATGAAAACAATGTTAATGGAGGTCCACAGGGTTTTTACAGGGGCAACAATGGTCTACAGAACAGCAATCAACCACAAAAGAAACAATATATGGCCAGGAACAAAAGGAAACAGAGGAGGAGATAACTGTTAACCCTCTTTTAGACACACACCCAACTGTAATTTTGAGCACAGGGGGTGATTTTAAGGTGTTTAATTTTACAGGGCTGGACATTAAACAAGAATGGGTTGACTGCTTTTCAAAGGGTTTAACATTTGTCCCTACTAAAAAGATGGATTTAGTCAAAACAATTATTGACTTAAAATTGTTTGTGCGTAAATTAAACCTTAAGGCACTGATGGGTAACACTGTATCTTTAGTTAATTCTAGAAGAGTTTCTAGTGTGTTTTATCCAGCACTTCACCCTACACTTGGCCTTTTTGAAAAAATGTGTGAAATGGACCTTAGGGATTTAGAAAGGTCGACATTTCATTGGGGTAGCAAAAATAATAATCTTGAGATGGTGGAATATGAAATAGCTAGCCTATTGCAAGCATGTCAAATACGAGCAATGAAACCGGATAAAGGTGGAGGTTTAGTCTTAATGAACCATGAAGAATATATTAAAGCTATGTTTAAACTTCTTAACACCAAGGTGTACATTAAGGTTTCACTTAATGAACTCAATTTGGCTTATAATAGAATTAAGAATGTTTTGGAAGACCTTTTCTTAGAAGAATTCATTGACATAGACCTCTATCAATATTTATTAATGATTGCACCCAAAGTACCCTGTCTTTTTGGTACCCCTAAGCTTCATAAATCTATTAGTAATCCACCCTTTAGGCCAATAGTGGATGGAAGGGGTTCCATAACATACGCGTGTGCAAAACAGGTTGACAAATTATTGAGGCCTTTCATTGAATCTGAAATTCAAATATGTAAAGATTCATGGAGTTTTTTGAACAACATGAATCAAGTGGAATATCAAGAAGAAATATGGTTTTTAACGATAGATGTTAAAGACCTTTATACTGTCATTCCACAACATTTAGGACTGGAGTGGATGAGAGACTACTTAATTTCTAAAAAAGTGGCAGATAACACTATTTATTTAATTGAAACTCTTTTAGAGGTAGTGTTGTCGAATAATTTTATGATGTTTGAAGGAGAATTATATTTGCAAAAATCAGGAGTTGCAATGGGTTCGCCCTGTGGGGGAACATTTGCAAACGTAATTATGGCACATTGGGAAAATACCCTACTTTTTAAACATCCTATGTTTAAAGAACATGTTTCCTGGTATACCAGATACCAGGATGACATGTTTATGATCTGGAAGGGACCAGAAGAATTGGTGCCCTCCTTTATTGCAAACATTACAAATTTGACTGATTTTTTGCAATTTACTTTTACATGTGAAGCAAATGTCATTAGTTTTTTGGACATCTTACTAGTGAAAGATAGATTAAATTCAAGATATATTAGTAAGATATTCAGAAAACCTACATATTCGAACGCTTTTTTACATTTCAGTAGTTGTCACCCTTTCCATCAGAAGAGGGCTGTTGTAAAAGGCCAAATGGTTAGGGCAGCTAGGATGATTACATCTTTAGAGGACTTTGAACAGGAATGTGACCTTTTGGAAGAAATGTTTATTAATAGAGGTTACCCTGTAAGACTGATTAGTAGTGTTAGAGAAGAAGTTAGAACGAAAAGAACTACAGGATACTTTTATCCTTTATTAAATAAAAGTACGAACAACAAACAAGGATATGTAGTTGAACAGTTCGAATCTGCTTCTGGGACACAGGACAACTATAAGAGTAGTTTTTTGTGTACTTTTTCCAGTGATCATAGGTTTATTAGGCACATTATGAATAAAAATTGGAGAATTATTTCAGAAGATAGCATGTTACACAATAAAATAGGGCCCGATTTCAAAATTACATATAGAAGGAATTGTAATTTGAAAATGCTGCTTGAGAAGAAAAAATACGAAGCGCATTCTAGTTCACTTAAAGGGATGTATAAATGTGGTGCATGCACACAATGCTCCTCTATTTTAGTAACCAGGGAGGTTTCTATTAATGAAGTGAAATATAGGATTAATAAAAGGTATAATTGTGAGAGCAAAGGAGTTGTATACGCAGCACTGTGTGAACAATGTAGCGCTTTTTATATAGGTAAAACAGAAAGAAAAATCAAGCAAAGGATTTATGAGCACAAATATGCTATTGTTAAGCAAGATACCAATAATGCTTTAGCTAAGCATATTTTGGAGTTTAGTAATCACAATTTTAGGTTTATTATTTTGCATCAAAGAATACAAGACCCAAGAGGTGGACCATGGCAACTGATGTTGGAGCTGGATGAATTAATGTGGCAAATTAGAACTAATGCCAGTGCATTCCCAGGTCTAAATGATTTTATTTCAATTAAATGTATGCTTAAATTATTGGCTCTTAAAAGGGTGTAATAGCAATTCACTAATATTATCTACCGAATGGCTTATTGATATATATATTGTAGCATTGTGAATTTAAAGTAATAACAATTTCGGAATACTTCTTCTTTTTTACATAATGTTTGGATATTTATATATTTTGTATTTATGCATTGTATTTTATGCTACCTTATAAGGCAGAAAATAATGTATATATTAGTTTTAATTATTCCATATGTAATATTTATGAATATAAAATTAAAGTTAAAACATGTAATCTACATTAATATGCACGATAAATACAAATTTTAGGTTTTAAAATATAAGATATATTTATTTATTTATTTTATTATTTTTATAATATAAACAATGCCCTGTATACACAGATCTCTATGTTTAAGTTATTGGATATTTATATATATAAATACATATACATTTACATGTTGTATTTTATTATAACATGGGAGATCTATTAATAAACCTAACTAGGATATAATAATGCAGTTTTAATAATAAGGCGAAAATTTAATATAAGGTATATGGAAACTGAGTAGAGTTTTTTGATATTAATGGATATTGTTTTTATTTGTTTATTTGGTTATTAATATATATATTTATATATGTATTCCTCATGGGGTTTATAAAATAAAATATTAAATAGAATTGGTTTAATAAGGGTATATAGATATGTATATATATTTTTATACAAAGAAACATATTTTAATTAAAGCTTAAACGATTTTATATATTAAATGTAATGTTTAATTGATGTCTTAGTAAATTTAATATCCATTTCTTACTGTTGCAGTTTATAGGACTGTACTTGTTTATTGTATAGTGATTTACGGGCAAATACGTATAATACTTACTAAAGTTTAAAGGATTTTGTATAAATAATAGGGGCATGAATTCGCGTAGCTGTTCTCTTCTCTTCTTTTATTTAAGATTTTTGTTGATTTGCGGCGGCTGCACTCATTTGAAAATGAAATTACGGGGCATGTCCTATGTTATAGTTTAGTATAGGCAAGCCTGTTTGTAGGGTCAGATTTTAATTTAGATACGTTGAAATGTGATGACTGTATTATTATTATATAATATAAGCAAATGTGTTTATGTTTTAGCTTTAAGCGCATTAGTGATATATGCGCATTTTCGTACTCTAACATAAAATGTAAGATTTAGAGAATTCCAGGTTTTTTAGTTCAATTTGATTAAAGGAAGTGACGTTTAGAAATGAATTTTAAATGCATTAAAAGTACTATGACTGTTAGATGGTTTGTGTATTCTGAAGAAGGTGGAGCATTGGCACCACCGAAAGCGTGTTTTAAAAGGATTGTGTAAAATTTACGCTAAATAAATCTGGTGGCTATCATTCTTATTGGATTCGTTCCCGAGTTGTGCTTTTTAATCAGTTTGTGTTTCTACTTTGAAGTTTTTGTAATTCCTGATACATATCTTGTACATGTTTGCCTCCAAAACCATGGCATATTCCAAGAAACTTCAAATGTTATCATCACGGTCTAGAATACCTTTATAATGACAGCATAAAATTCTCAAAATGCCTTTCATTCCCACACCAAATTAACTGAGCATTAAGTATATCATGTTCAAAGTAAGATATTTCACCATGTTTTACATTTATTAACATGTACCTATGGTGTCTACAAGTCAGAACTCCGGGGGGGGGGGGGGGTTAGATGTAATATGTTTAAAGTCAAGTTGACTTACTAAGTCTTAAAATTCAGCACTTGAAAACAGAGGGAGACTATCATTCATAATTAACTTTGGAAGCCAAAAACAGGTTACTTTTAAGTACAAAGAAACCTCTGCACTTATGGTTGAAGAAAAATCATAGTACAAGATTGCAATATAGTTTCATTTGCTCTAATGCAGCCTTCTTCAAGTAGCTCAGGAAGTGGTGTCGGTTATCAATAATTATACAATGACCTCTCCATTAATATTTCAAAATTTGCACTCTGATTGGTCAGCATGCCCATTGCAAATCAGACTTATACTAATGGAAAAACGTCCAGTCTCCCAAGCTTTTTCCATTAGTATAAGTCTTTTTTTTGTGTTACACAGGAATGGAGAATGGAAGAGCTCTGTTGCTGTAATCTTGCTATGTTAAAAGGGTTTAACATAGTGAGATATCTTAAAAAAAAGCAACGGAGATCTTCCTTTCTCCGTTGCTTTTTTTAAAGCTGTCTCGCTATGTTAAACTCTTTTAACATAGCGAGACACCTTTTAAAAGGCAACGGAGATCTTCCTTTCTCCGTTGCTTCCACATATTGCTCAGATGTACTGTGTAAGCATACCGTTGCGCAGTACATCAGAACTGCTCAGAATAGACAGCTGCGGAAGGGCAGCATGGAGGCATTATACAATGTCATTACTTAAAAAAAGTATTTTTTTTCTTAAACAATGCCATTGTATAATAGCAATAACCCAAGCCTGGGTGTGGATAATGTTGGATTTACCCATGGTTGTCTTTGTTTTGCCACTCGGGCTTCGACCTCGTTGACCAAACCACAACAACCGTGGGTAAATCCAGCATTACCCACACCCAGGCATGGGTTATTGCTTAATTCCTTCATCTGTTCTCCTCACTTTACTTATTTTTCAGAGTACAAAGTCTTTATATACTACACCCTATAGAGTAATTGATACTAAAACTTTGTATAGGCTTGGTTTATGTGTTTAATAAAGTTTGCACTCTTAAGTAGATCTAACTTTATGATGCACATCATAAATCTAGGCTTATTATATTTCTTCTTCTGCATTTACTAAAACAATACACCATTGTTTCTCACTGTTACCCATGGTGTTAGAGAAGAACACTATTAATCTTATAAATGTCAGCATCTAATGAAATATGGCTGTTGAATTCATAGCAAAGAAAGATATGTACAGTTGATAAATATTCTTTTAAGTACTCAAAGGCAGGTCATTAAATATTATTCCATGTCCAAGTACTTTCTTTTTCTAACATTCCATATTATTGCTTGACCACTTTAGAAAAACTTGGACATATTTATCCAGTAGTTTACTATGCTTAGAATTCTCTTCAGTTGTTACTTGTTCTGTGGTGGCGTGAGCTGCCTGAGAATATCCAAGCTGTCTGGATCTGATCTCACTCTTTGTAGTTATTTATCCAAGAAAACAAACGGTTTTGCATTTCAGCTTATGTAGTTATGGTTGCTTTATTATCTGGAAATGTTTATATCAGCAATAAGGAAAAACTGCTAATATTTTGAAGAAATTTTATAGGCCTTTGACATTTCACTTAACCTATGATGTTACATATTTATTGTTTTTGGATACTACTACTTAGAAATATGCCAGTGATCTAGCATCAAAAATTGTATATAAGCATGTGACAGCCAATAAGTAATTATAGCACAACAGCCGTCATCATCAATGTGCAATTATAGGTAAAAAAGCAACATCCAGATTTAGAGATTTTTTGTTTTGAAATTATATACAGAAACTCGGAATGACTGGGTCAGCGGTGATGCTCTTTTCTATATTTAAAAGAACTACTTTACTTATGTATTATCAACTCTGTACTACATTAATGATTTTGATGTAGGCTTACATAAGTTCTACTTGTAATGCTACTTGTAAGTTGCCTGAAAGGATTAGGGAAAAATGGAATTTTAGTATTAGTATCTATCTAGTAATATGACTGGAGATTTGGTTGGTAATTTTCCTAAACACTGACGATGCCTATTCATATTATTTGCATTCTCTCTCTCTCTCTCTCTCTATATATATATATCTATATACACACACATATACATACTATTCACAAAAGGACATTTATACATACAGCATGTACCACTGCCAAACAAATCTCAGGAAAAATTGGTTTTATCCATTGTGAAAAAAAATTGACAGAAATAATTACAACGATGTTTTACTCTGATTAAGGAACAAAAAGTGTGGTCTAAATATTACTTTTTATACTTTTTTTTTCTTTGGTAAAACAGACAGGCAACAATTTAGATACTCTGTACAATCACAATGACCTAACTGTGGGCATGGATGAGGTAGATTACAATGTTAGTTGTACATTTTAGGTTCTTCAGTCTGTATTCTATATTCTCTCTATAGGGAGAAAATGGTTTACATCCAATTGGTCGCGCGACCAAAGGTCGATCTGGCATAATTCCGAACCTAATTGTCGAATCTCGTTCATGCAAATGTGCAGAATGTCGCGTGCAACATCGAATTCGAATTTCCCGATCACACACCCGCAGTAACAAGCTCTACCATGGGTCGAAAGGGGGGTATAGTGGCCTGGCCGACATTCGGTATTCAAGGGTTCGACGTCCGTAGCTTTGACATTCTGCGGTCCTGACATTCTGCAGTCGGCATTTTCGTGTTCAACCATCGGCCGTACACGCAAATGCATGTACACCGGAGAAAACATATTAATTTGTTGCTTATGGTTAAAATGTGGTGGAAGGTGGATATTCATTTCTGTCATGTGAAGGGCTTGAATTAAAATTTTTCTTGGAAGCCATTGTTAAAGCTGACACCTATTAATGGAATTTGTTTCAATGAATGCCCTAGATTTTATTGCTCTGTTTTCATTACTCTGCATATTTACATACACCTGCTCTATGATGACTAGTTCTTTGTAGTCTGATTCTTGGAAAACTGTCTCTTTTCTTCACAACTACTTTTAATTGACCTGGTTTTGCACTTTTTTACTTGTAATATTCCTCAAATTTCTGCAGCACTACAGCAAAATTTGTTTTCTCCTCCTCTATTATAAATATGAAAGATTTCAAAATATTCTCTGTCTCACTTCCCATGGCATAGATTAGATAACTGACTTGCATGTTTCTGTCATCTCTGTCACGTTTCGTTTTAGTTCTGTATCTCAGAAAGTGCTATTTCCAGTTCAGCCATTTATTTGTTTTTTCAGAATCAAAGTTAGTGGGTAAGTTAGGTTTCAACAATTTTTCTAAGGCTTAACTTCTTTGTAATTCAGAACTGAATTATTGTCAGCACTGTATTTGCTGATCCTATGTTTGGCACCATGTCAGAATAAACAAAACTTGATGTGGAAGGTAAGCTTCATAGCTTTTTAATGGTATTAAGCACTGGTACAAATAGCATAGGTACAAATGATGTGCACTTTACAAACCATTACAATGCACACTTGATACAGCAATGCACCATCTTCCTTTAGCCTATAAAATAGCATGTCCTGTCACTCTTGCAGCTAATAATAACAACATCATCACATTCATACTTGTTCAAAATACATGCATTTGATCGGCTGGTGGATGGCCGATTGGAAAATGTGCAAAAGCAGTGCAGCAGGTTCTCACAATTGCGAACCGGAGATAGTCAAAACACACAATAACCCCCCCCCCCTTTGACCTATGGTAGTGCTCGTTTAGGTGGTAGAGCAGTTGGAAATGTCGCATTCGGTGTTTCGTATGACATTCTGACCATTCACCACTTTCAAATTCGACATTCTGATTCGGCGTTACACCCGTCCAAGGTTGGTGTGGATGCTCAAATGAATGTATACCGTTCAAAACATACCTCAAGTTCTAGCCTCTGCTAAAAGTTGTTCTCTTCATTGCTTATACAATTTCCAAGTTCCTGCATTATCTCTCATCAAATAAATAAAACAAACATTGAACTAATTTTACAGACCTTATTAAAAAATGTTGATCATTCTGTGTTTTAATACAAACTGCCCTTTCCATAGTTTTCCAAACTTGTAACCAGTTCAAAGAATCCAAAACCTTTTTCCATAGTTCATTACCTCGGTCACTCATTATATTTTATCCAAATTACTCTTCTTATTTCACTAGCTGTGGACACAGGTAACACCTTAGAAAAGACAACCAAGACCCCAGCTCATTGCAGACTTTCTACCCCTTAATTCTACCTCCTTCACTGACCCCCCCCCCCCCATTGGAAGAACATCCATGCACAGTTTTTACTGTCAGAATATTCTTCAGCATTGACTTTCCTTCCCACTTAACCACCTTTGTCATAGAATCTCCATCTAATGATACTCTTGTCTGAAATTGAGTCACCTTTTTACCCCATCCACATTTTTAGTGTATCCAGAAAACACTGTCAAACCCCAGCATTCTTGTGGATTTTATTTATTCAACTGACCATCTACTGAGACCCACATTTATCTTGAGAATCTCACTCCCTCATCTATAATATGCATAGCTTTCGTATCATTACCATCCACCTGCAGCACTTATTCCTTTTTACCCTCTCTTCCCTCAGTCCCAGTATTACCAACAACGCAGCTCAAAATGTTTACTTCCTTTAGTTCATCTCCTAGTGCTTTCTCTCAAGTAAACTCCTTTGCTTATTCATTTCCTATTTTTGCTCTGATTTCATTTAATTACGGATTGCATTACAAATGTCACCTAGCTATTCACTTCTCCCTATATCGACCTGTACCAATCATTTATACTGACTCTTCTCTTTGCCCCATAATCCAGTCTCATCCCTGCTACTTTACTGTAACTTCTCTATTCTACACCAACCTTTCTGTTAAACTCCTACACCTTTTTATCATTAACAGACACAAATAAAAACATCTTTGATTCATGCACAAATTAAAAGATATGCTTCCCTATATAGAAAGTTCTAAGACTCTATTACAGCGAAGCTCCCTCTACCCACAGAAAAGTCCTTTCTTGAACTGCCTCTTATATGTACCAACAAACTTGTTTTTTCCATACCATACAAACAAACAAGCAAACAAACTGAATATATTGCACTATGCAGAAACAGTCCCCAAATATGCACCTAAAATGATCATGATTTGGCTTACTGCATTATTCAAGTACTATTAATTTTTCACTTGGAAACGCACACCGTTTATCTTTATCTTTTTTGCATTTAACGTAATTTCACATATTATCAATACTAAATTTTTGTCTTTCTGCCTACTAAAAAAGTACTTGCTACTCCCAAAAAGGCTGATTTCACATTTGAGAAACATTGCTTTACACTTGTCATAAGTAAACTAAAAATTAACCAATGGCAGAAAACATCAAACTTCCATACTCACCAATAACTAATATTTATTCCAG
>NC_056736.1:80001987-80209487 GCF_019279795.1 Protopterus annectens | reverse complement strand
AGTCACTCCTTCTTTGTGGAGAGGGATGACTGTAGCAGTGCACCATTCAGTAGGGACAAAGCCTGAGATGAAGCTGTGATTGAACAGGGCACATATGTGAGGTGCCAGTTCCCTCTGTAGTTCATGTAGAACACAGCCAGAGATATTGTCAGGTCCAATAGAAGCTGTATTCTTGGCCTTGGACAGAGCTGTTTTAACTCATTCACTCTGCAGCAGTTCAGAAAAAGCTGGCTGCTTAATTCAACCATAGGAACAACAGTGCAGCCTGAGCTCATTTTCAGAAAATCCATTTGTAATACCATACATAACTCTTTAACTATAAGAGCTAGACTAAAAATGTAAATGCAAAAGTTGTTCAGCTAACATTGACCTTTCCAACAGTGTAAATGTTGATAGTGCCTATCAAAGTCATTATTAAATATTTGGTTAGGAATACTGATATTGTGCATATTTTTTATTTTTTTGGAAAAGCAAAGCACAATATCTCGGTCAATGTACCATGTAGACCCATACAATTTGTATTTAATTTGTTTGTATGAATGTCAGTTTTAAATGATACCTTAACTATTACTGTGTGATGCTCTTTTTATGGAGATATTCACAGAAATATGATTAATATAATATTGCTCATAATTGATAAATAAACAAAGCATAATATCTCATCACCTGTAACAGACAGAAGCTACATATAAGTTTAGAAGTTGTGTGCCTCAATGTCAGCTTCAAAATGATGCATCATTTGTGTCATCAACATGCTCCATTGCAAAGATATGGGCATAATAATGAGAATTATTGGAAATGAATAATGTTCATAATCCTACAAGACTAAACAAACTGTGATATCTGTACATGTGTACAGTGCACAGACACAGTTCATTTACCATGTTGTAAGGATTAACACTGTCTTCAGAATGAGGTATTACTTGGCACACTGACATGCTCCCTTGCAAAGTTATTTACCAAAATATGAAAAAGTCATAATTTCCATAACCTAAGTCCGAAACAAATTTTGATATATGTACATGTGTACAACATACAGGCACAGTTCTTTTACCATGTTGGAACTATGAATACTGTTTTCAAAATGAGGTATTACTAAGCACATTCAGATCCTCCCTTGTGAAGTTATTTAACAAAATATAAAAAAATTCATAATTTTCATAACCTAAGTCCAAAACAAACTTTGATATCTGTACATGTGCACAACATATAGGCACAGTTCTTTTACCATGTTGGAACTATCAATAGTGTTTTCAAAATGAGGTATTACTTAGCAAAGTTATTTGTCAAAATGTGAAACAAATGGATATCTGCACATGTGTACAGCATTCAAACCCAGTTGTTTTACCATGTAGACAGATATCATTGCAATTGTACACATTCTTGGTGTAGCCAACATACTGCTGAATGTGTACATGTAAAGAGAAAAAGCAAGCTAAGGACCGCCACTCCACTAATGAACCCAGGACAGGCATGGGACTTCAGTGGCATGCAAGGCCATTTCATCTGTCTGATACCTGTGCTGGCTACCCACTCAGACAGCTAATACCACTACAGTCTTACGACCTCCTTCAGTGTCAGCAGTCTTTCTTACCTATGCCTTTTCTCTTTACATGTGTCCATTCAGCAATGGGCCTAAGGGATCAAGTTCTGTATTACTAAGCCCTTCCTGTCATCTAAGCTCTACACATGCCTGATAAAAGAAGAATGAAAAAAGAAGTATTCCAGGATGGTTGCTGACATATTCCATTGCACGTGGTAGTACTCTCCTGAAAAAGTTGTTCTTTCTCAGCATCTTCACCAGCTCCTTCTCACAGTTACTTGCCAAACTCAGATAAATATCATACATTACACAACACAATTCATAATAGAGTTTTATTTACCATACTGATCCTACTTGGTCATGGGTGTTTTCCATTCTTCTCACAAGCTGGATGTTACCAATCCTGCATAGCTCTTCTCATGCCATTGTGAAGATCAGTCAAAAACAATGCAATGTCCTCCTCAGTTAGGTGAACACCATCCCTTCTGAACAGGTGAACATCTTCTGTGGTAATGCTGTCATGGCAGATTTTAGATCCACCAACCATGTGCATCAAGCCATGGATGAACCCATTCTGTAAATGTCTGGCCTTGTGCTCTGCCCGTTGACTGTTTGCTGTTTTCCATATCTGGCAAGGAATTATGTCAGACCACACAAAATGACAATGTAGCCACCACGACTGCAGGTGTTCAAAAATTGCTCTGATTTGAAACTGTTGCCTTCTGAGTTGTTGACTGATCACATCATTCCCCACAATGTGCAGCACAAGGATGTCGGACTTAGGATAGATGGAACACTTCTCTTCCAACAACTGCAGTACTCCGCTCCAATGCATACCTCTTCTTGCAATCCAGTATAACTTCACACCAGATGTGGGGAAGCTCAAGTTGTAGTGGTTTTCAGTTACACAGGCATGGCTGGCAGCCCAGTGAATGTAGGAATGGCCACATACCCACACTCTTACTTGTCGTTCTCCTGCTCATGAAGTCATGTCAGTGTCAGAAGGTGGACGAACCTGTACAGAAAAGAAAATGCAAACAGATTACTATTGATGTTTGACAGATGCATTGGAAGACTACATATATATGTATATTATAATGCATTACCTGGTTAGACCATCCAAATCTTCACTCCTATCCACAGGGGCATTATTCTTTTCATAAGGTACATAAGTGGTGATGACGCTGCAGAGGTACATACCTACCACCCGTGAAAACACCAAATTACACACAACGACTGACAAGGGGGCACAGAAAGGGCACATGTAAATAGAAAATGCAGGGTAAGGACCACCACACCACTAATATGCTAAGGACAGGCATGGGCTTCAGCTCGTGGGTGTCTGAAGTGTCCCATATTGGTGCTGGCTACCACTCAGTCTGCTGGTAACAGCAATGACTCCCGATTGCATGCAATGCCAGCACTCTGCCTTACCTATGCCTTCTCCATTTACATGTGTCCTTTTGGCAATGGCCATAAGGACTGATAGGGGGGAGCTAATGTAAACCTTCTTGCCCTGACCTACATACATTTACTACACCTGAAGGGAGGGAGACTGAGTGGAGAGCTACACCAAGACAACATGTGAAAAGACCAAGACTGACCCAGGCTTTGTCTTTTTGCATGTGTCCTTTCCTGGAGGGAAACATTGCATCACAGTGGCACCCCAGAGGCCATGCTTACCTAGGATAGCAGCACTATGGGACTGAGCTGAAGAGTCTCTAAGTTCCCAACTGCAATCCAGGTAGATCATATGATCCATGGTGGCTGGGTATGCCCCCCATGATGCATCGACCAACACAAGAGCATTTGGCACAAATCTCTGAAGAGGAACCTTCCTGGCCTTGGTGCATCACGGCTTGGCTGATAACTACCAAGGGGTCACAGAGAAGGCAAATGTAAACAGAAAAAGCAGGGTAACACACTCTGCTATACCTATGCCTTTCTCATGTATATGTGTTCTATAGGCAATGGCCATAAGGAGTCAAAGGAGGGAGAATGAAAGGGTACATCACAAAAAAAGACATCACAGTGGCACCCTTGAAACCATGCATATCCATGAAAGCAGCCCACTGGGAGTGAGATGAAGAGTGTCCAAGTTCCCTACTGCCATCCAGGATGGTCCTAAGATGCATTATGCTTAGGTGTGATGCCCAGTGACACACACGGTACTCAGCATTGTGATAACAACCTCTACTTATGTGAATAACAGTGACAACTGCTAGGAGTTTTACCTGAAAAGTGATAATGACTTAGTGCTATATTGTAACTTACTTCAAAGTTATGCATGCTCAGACACATGTGATAATTGCTGCACCTAACCTGTTGAGTAGGCATTCATTATATTACCTTGTGCAGCTGTTATGTAACACAGAGTCATTATTATTTGTTAGGAGAAGGCCAGAGTCATTCAGTAAAAACAGTATAACAGTTACTCAGTAAAAATAGTATAACACTTATTATTTAGCCCTTCCTCCCACCTATGTGTTAGCAAGGTACCAAGCAATGAGGAATGACTAATATTACAATTATTTGTCTACATCACACAATGCTGTGGTGAAGTAAATTAAAACACTGACATGTGCATTTGACTTCCAAAAGAAATAATGAAATAGCAACATGAAATGTCAGTAGCAACAATTAAAGGAATACAGTCTGTGGTAACTAGAGTGAACTCCAACTGCTTGAACATTACAAGAAAAAAACATGTTCCAAGCACTCATTGTATACATACAGCAAAATCAAGATAGAAGTAATTGTTATGCAGTGATCCACAAAACAGTATTGATTCCCTTTCCCAAATTACCGGTTTTCATAAGAAAGACATACTGAGTCAACTGAACCATTTAATTATTATGCAAATCATGGTGAATTACTCAACAGTTACAAATTTTAACTACTCATTGATTCAAATGCCTATCCTCATTATAAACATATAAAGAGCATATTTATTCTGATAAGCAAAGATCAACATGTGCTACAATTATTCCCTCTGTAAGCATATATATATATATATATATATATATATATATATATATACATACACACACACCCACGTATAGAAATGTGTCTGTATGTATATCTATATATATATATATATATATATATATATATATATATATATATATATATATATGTATATATATATATATATATATATATATATATAGATATATATAGATATATACATACACACACACACACACACACACACACACACACACACACACACACACACACAAAACATTAACGATTCCCACCAATTACTCCTTCAGCAGTCTAAGTATGCACAAGCACCGAAATGCAACATTTCCATCAACAACCCCTTCAGCAGCAGTCAATCACAGTATAGACAACCACTAAATGAAACATTTTCCGCAAAGCCAAATGTGATGCTGAAATAGCTACCCAAGCATGAGAGAGACAGACAAAGAAATTCTGGTTGCATGTCCACTGGAATAAGAAACCCCCTGGTGAGGTCTAGTTTCGTATATTCTCTAATTAACTAAATACACAGTAATTTTGATTAGTAAGGCAGTGTGGACGAGGCAGTACAGTTTCAAACAAAAATGCAGTAGGGGCAATGTATTTTCAAAGCACCATGACCAAGTGTCACTCCACAACAAATCTGGATGTTCAAAGTTGGTAAATGCTGGGGAAAACACCAAAACCTTAACTTCCACAAACGTATTCATCAAAACTTGCCATACATCTGAGAAAAACTAACCCAAGGTGACACAGCTTTCTGAATTCCGAAAATTATCATCACATTAAATCCCTGCCCCCAAAACATGAGACAGGCTAAGAGCCATGTAAAGTTACATCTGGGAATCTCAGCCAATAATCACATCACCACAGTAGTCAGGAAGTCCTTCTACATGGCACACCTCATCACAAAAGGGTTCTTATCCAGGAAAAAAGAGGTCATTGTTCCCCTCTACTCAATACTCATTAGACCAATTATAGAGTACAACACCCCTTTTGGAATGTACCTCACAAGACATCTGCAGCAGCTGGAAACACCACAGAAGTTCCTCACAAAGAGGATTACTGGCCTCAAACAGATGCTCTGCACTGACCATCTCAAAAAACTCCAGCTTTACTCCATAGCATATCGCCTACTCTGAGGTGATCTCTGCCTAACATATAAAGCTATGTCAAACCCAGAGCTGTTGGACATGCTACACCTAAAAAAATCCCAATCCCTCTGAGCTACATGCTCTAGGGACATAAACCTTGTCACCACAATAAACAAGAAATGCTGGATTCCTGTCCCAGAGACTTCCCATATTCTGGAAAAAGCTAACCATCTATGTCAAGCAAAGTTCTTCATTAGCACTCTTCAAGAAAAATCTTGATGAGTGAATGGGAAATAGGAAATACACCCCGGGGATCACTTCTGTGGCTGTGTTTGACAGTGGCACAGGAAATTAACTTTCTCGGGTGGCGTAAGCCAGGGAACCTTGTTGGCTAAGCTTACTTAGGCCCTTGGGCTGATAGCATAGTACCTACCTATGAACCTATGAACCCAGACACTCCAACAAGAATTCCAAGCAAATACCTGGCCAACATGCAAGCTGCCCATTTTGCTAGCAAACAACTGTATATTTCAGTGTTTCATCTACAAATGCAATGCCTGCTGGCATGGCGGTAATATTGCAATAGGGAATGGATGGAAAGCTGAAAACAGGTTCATAGTTACTAGGTATGTCATGTACAGGAGGACAAACTCAGGACAGCACCACCCCTGTTATGATGAAAAACAATAATGACAATCCTGCAGTATCCAGTATATGTCAGAACAAATAAAAGCATATATATATATATATATATATATATATATATATTTATATATATATATATATATATATATATATATATATAGGTTCATAGGTTGACACTAGGCTATCTGCCCTAGGGCATTTATAAGCCTAGCCAGAGTATGTTTGGCTTTCACCACCCTTTTAGATTAGTGGACTGTACCTCTGTATAGTAGGTCACAGAAGGTAGCCCGTTTAAGGTTTGTTTACTGTAGATCTGTCAAGCAGCGACACAGAAGAGATCCCAGGGATAAACTTATATATATATATACATATATATATATATATATATATATATATATATATATATATATATATGTATATGTGTGTGTGTGTGTGTGTTAATCACTTCTGTTGGATAGTACAATCTTGAACAAACAGTACGGTACTGTTGCTTAAACTTGCCTGTCTCTAATAAAAACCAAAAGTTGTACAACAACTACATTCCATTCTGACAGCACATTTGCTCTTTACGATTTTCTATTTGGTAACTGAAGGCTGAGACACAAAAGTTCTAGTGTCAGGGTAAACATACATGTCAACATTTTAGTGCAAATAGTCAGGACAAAGCCAAATTACCGAGGGAACAAAGACACAAACCCAGGGACAGTTTTATTGCTCTTATAAAGACTAATACTGCTTGCATGGCACTTGCATAGTTTTGCAACCATATACACATAGGACACAACTGGGAAAGTCATCTGACTGTGTACCCCGACTTGTGGTAGTTTGTAGACCGAAAAGAAAAAAACGCTTCTCAGGCAGACAGGAAATTTAACATAACATAATTGGATAACAGTAAAACTTTCGTAGGTTCATAACCACTATGCCAACCTCCCAAAAATTTGCCCCTGAGGATAGAGTGAAACTTGAACTGCAGCATAATTTATTGAACAGTTTGGGTCATCTCAGAGGTATTCTCTGCTTTACAAAGTAATACTAAGAAATAACTAAAGAAAGTGAAGGTCTAAACTCACATGAAATTAAGAGGAGGGTATGTGCCATTTCAACTTGTCAGGGCAACTACAGCAGGCAGACCCACTTTACACATTTTAACTATAACACACAAGTCAGAGAAAAAGAAAAACTAAAACATTCAGAGCCAAAGAACTGCTTCTTAAAAAAACATTCAGTGACTGCAGTACAATACTATAAGCTGTCCATAAATGTGTCCAAGCATCTGCTATCACATTTTCACTGTAAAATATATTTGATTAAAGTTTAAAAAATGTGTAGAATTTTTAATAATTCCTTTGTGAATTTGAGGTTATGCATTCAGATTATTGCAGATGACATTGCCTTTAATTCATGAAGGAATTATTGAAAAGTCTACACTCAATGATACAGAGAGACTCAAATTCATATAATATAAGTATTTACTTCTGGATTTGTTTCAGATCAGTTGAGCGCTTTGATTGCGAATGCTATGAAGAGCACTTCCGGTTAGCATAAAAAATGTAATTCGATTATACTTTGACTTTGGAGTGGGGCCTATTCCTGTCATATGTTTAGAAACTTAAAAGACTCGCAGAAATTAAAAAAAGAACATAAACTACATTTCACATACTAGTAAACATTTCACACACAATCATAAACTGACAGAACACATCGTTTAGTCCTGCTTTCTCACACTGCTGTTTGATCAATAAAACAAACTCATGAGGAGCTACTGATCAGGAATGACAGGCTGTATTAAAGCCAAATAAGCAAGGGCTCAAACACCTGGCTATTTCTGCACAGCACAGCAAACCATCTACTGCAACTGTGTTGAGGTCCGAAATGCACCTGCACTTCTAAACTGTGCTCTGATAACACAGACAGATCTGGACACTTGAGAAATTACAAGCGACTCAATTGGATGTGCAGCGCAGGAACAGAAACTACAAAGAGTGGCAATGTATTTGAGCCAGATTGCTATACAACCAGAAAGTAGATCAACATTCTGCAAAATATGAAACGGCTCTCACAATAACATTAGAACATATTTCATTACCTTTCTCCACACAGGACAATTACCACCGGCAACTTTGGCTTGTAGTTAGGACCACTGGGTACGTTCTCTAATTTCCTCATTACCAGCAGACCATCTGTCACCTTAACAAACACCACATGTTTTCCATCCAGCCAACCACACTATTCAGTCATACAACAGCTCAGCAAAAGTGGTTCACAGCTAGGACTTTTGGCTCAGTTTACAAACTACGAGACCAGCTGTAAGCCTTCCTCGAATATCTCTCCTCACTTTTAAAATTTTAATGTAAAAGATTTTTAGATTGGAAAAAGAGCCTCTGTTTTCTCATTCAGACCCTACTACACATTTCAACTTCTAGTACTATGTTCCCGCGATCCAAACTAATCATCGCTACATGTTTCAGTTTACTTATGCATGTAGAACTATCCAAATGAGTGTTTAACGCTTACTACTTTAGAGAAAACCCAAAACTGTTATTGTTGAAACTTTTTTACAGTTTTTCTGCACAATGAGCACTTACCTTGATGGAAGGAAGATCTCCCTTGCAGCTGTACAGCACTTGCATTTCAGGGTTTCTCACGGATGTAATCTCAGTTAGGGGATGAATTACCGATGGTCTCCTAAAACGGTGCACAGAAATGTTCTGTTACAGTAGACAAAAGAATCCAGTAGCAATAAAGCAGATGACAAAAAAGGAATTACTACTGAGGATCCTCTATTTATTGTAAAAGAACAAGGAAAACTTAGGTCTGGTGGGTGGAGGTGTTAGGCAAGTGGTGGCTTAGATTGCAAGAATCTTATTAGTTACCACCATTTGCTTCCTGCAACACATATAGAATTAGCTTGCTGTGATCACAAGCAGATACACAGTGCATATCAAGCCAATTTTATCGTAAATTTTAAATATAAACATAATGTTAATCCACACTGAAAATTAAGTTGAGAAGGTACCTGACAAAGTTCAGGTACTTTTCAATTTAATTTGTAACAGTACAGCTAGAACTTTAGTACAAAGTTAACGGCGCTTGTGGAAGGCACTCGGGTGGAACATCATACTTTTTCATACGTCTCAGAGAGCTCTCGGGTGTAAGCACAAAGGTGCCCTGAGAAGTTACTCAGGTTAATGAGTTAACCTGTGCAGCAGTAATACTGGATGCCTGGCAATCTACTGGTAATGTGACTGGTCCTTTGTGGGGGTGGGGGGGTAAAGTTGGCACTGAATCTGTCGGCCAGTATATTGGCAATATCTGTTTGCTCAGTATAGGAGGTACCATTATGCAGTGGCTCAGAGCAAATATGGGTATCATCGTGGAGATTCGTTACATATAGAAGGCCTTGTGGTTGTCTTTACTATCTGCTGCAATTCTGTTTTAATAGCTAGCGTTAGAGAATTTGATGAGGGATCTCAACTTTTTTTGAGGCCAATAAGGGAGTTTTTCCAGTCTTGGGACTTCACTTTATTCCACATCAGTTTCCTCCTTCTGCTGTAGAGTTTGTTAATGGCAGGGGACCACCAGATTGGCTTCCGTTTTTTGGAGTAGAGCATCTTGGTTCTATTGGGTATGGTGAGATCCATGCATTTGTATACGTGTTTGTACAGTGCATTGGTGTATGATTTGGTGGTCATGCAGCTATTCTCCATTTGCATGGGTGCCATGAAGTTAGCCACCTCTGTTTTTGGACCCCAAAGTTAGCTTTGGAGAAGTTTTTCATAGTGGTTACCTTTGTGGGGGGGTGTAAGAGGTAGAGGGTAGGAAGGATGTGGATTTCCTAGGTGATTAATTTGTGGTTGAATCTAACCAGGGAGGAGTTGACTATTGGTGCAGAGCAACAGTTGCTCATGTTAGTAATGACCAGGTCAAGGATGTTGCTACCTCTTGTGGGGGTAAGAATGAGCTGGTCCAGGGCATTGGAATTAAAGCATTCCAGAAAACATTGGGCAAGTGCATTGGTACATGAGTAGGTTTCCCAGTTAATGGAGGGGTAGTTGAAGTCGCCCAGTATGAGTGTTAGGTTGGACCTTAATATTCTGCAGGGTGCTTTGGAATGTGGAGTGTGAGTCTTGGCACATGGTTGGGGACCTATAGCAGGCTACAACCTGAATTGCTGTCTTACCCAGTGTTAGCTGCACCTGAAGTATCTCTGATGAATTATGTTGGACTGCCAGTCTGGAGGTGTGCACATCCTTTATGAATATGGAAACTCCATTGCCTTTGGAGCTTTGGTCCAAGTTCTGGGGCTGAAAGGTTTGGAATGAGTTATAGCCTGGAGTGCAGGGGTACTTCCTGCTGCCTTGAATCAGGTCTCTGTTACAGCACAAATGTCGATGTTCTCCATTTTAAGGAGTGCTTTTAGCAAGTCCATTTTGAAATTTAGACTTCTAGCATTGGGCAGCATGACCCTCAGATTGCATTTGTTTGTAGCTCTTACAGTGGTAATTTCATCTATGGAACACCGCTTACAAAGGCACTATAGGGGTGGCAAGAGCCTTGGCCGGTATCTGGAAGCCCAGGGCTGACAGATGCAGCTCATCTCTGGCAAAGCATCGAGGTCTGTCACTCATGTCATCCCAGGCAGACAGATACTGAATCCCCTTAGAATGACACCAGAAACTTAGCCAATTGTTGAAAGCAATCATTTTCTGCTTGTACTGTGGTATCATTTTGGGTGATGGTAGGATGCTGCTCAGGGCTAGGACCATACCCACCTGGGCTACATAATCCAAGAGCTCCTGCATGTCTGTTTTCATGTAGTCCATGGAGGTACATCTCAGGTCATTCACACCCACATGTACAATGACATAGTCATATTTGTACCTGTTGTTGAGGGACCTGAGTGCATGCATTATGTTGGGATCCTGGCACCTAATAGGCAGCTGACTGTTACTTTCTCCTTATTCAACCTAGTGAGTGGGACATCAGTGCCTCACTATTGAGTTACCTATGACTTGTTTTTTGGGCATGCTGTTTTGCCTTAGGGGCTTTGATTGAGTGGCACACTGTTTATGAGAGTTATGTGTGTCATGATTAGTGTTGTGTTGTGGTGGTCATGTGCGTTTCTGCCTTGGAGGTCTCTGCTGTTTGGGTAGAGTTTTATTGAGAGCCTCCATGAAGGTGGGTGTGTGGTTTGTGTTTTCATGTGAATGGTGTATGTTCTGGAGGGCTATGTGTTCCATGTGGTGTGGTGCAAGTGTTGACCTTCTCCTCTTGACCAGCTATTCCAGTCTTGGATGGAGAGTGCATAGCTTCCAAATTGGATATATAACTGCATTTCTCACAAGTCTGAGTGTTGGGAGGTAAGAGGAGAGGGTTGTCAGTGTACATGAGGCAGTTCTTACATTGCCTCAGGATGCCCAAGTTCACCAGGTTAATAGGAGAAAGCACAAGGAACTGAACTGTAAACATGCCTGGAAGGGTGGGCATTAATAATAAGTGCTGGAGCTTTTTCTTTGTCGAACATTTAGTGCTGGTAGCACTTTTGTGTACTACAATAATTGCTACAAGAAGTCTGGTAAAATGACAGACTAATAAGCTAGTAAAGTGCAGGAGATGAGAGAACTAGCAGATCTAAAGGAAAAATCGATGAGAAGACTTTGGCACCACTCAGAAGCTTACAAACAGTTCTGGATACACCAAATCTGTATCTGGACTATACTAGCTACAGGAAAGATGGTAAACAAGTGCAAACACAGGCTTATAAACCAGAAAGTTGAAAGAGATGGAACAAACTGCCCAAACAGCCAATAAACTACAATTTCTGGGCCAGAAACCACTCCTCTTGTAGTAGATAGGCTACCTAGTACTTACCACTCCCACTGATAGGCTAGAAGGCTTCCCTCCAACACAGAAAGGCTTGGGGGGCTCAGAAGCTTACATACAGTCCTGGATACAGCAAATCTGTATCTGGAGTAGACTAGTTACAGGAAAGGCAGGAAAAGTGCAAAAAAGGTAAAAAACTCAAAAGAGAGAATCACTTATGATTGAACAAAAATGAGAATCACAAAACACTAAATGACTTATAAATGTGAATCACTGAATCACAAAACAGTGAATATTTCTCTCCACCTAAAAATGCCCTATATCAGTAAACCACAGCTACAAAACTGAGATTGAGTGTCATCTTGGCAGTGCACCATCTTACTTGTGTGCTAACCCTACACATTACATAACTAAAATTGTTTCCCCAGCAGTACCACTACTCAACACAAAACTACGCAGAATACAGATAACAGAAAATAAATACAATACTGACTCTATCCACTTACCTAACCAGTAACCTAAACCTAACCTGTGAATACTTGCACATTGACCCCAACTGCTATAACAGTCCCCAAGATTCACGAACATCCATACAAGAATAAGGGCATTCTTCCATGGAGTGGTTCGTGTCCATTTAACACAGCAGCTCGCCTTAAATATTCATGAAGGCATGCTGTTGTACTTGCTACGTGGGCATGAACCGTGAATGAGTGCAGGGAGCATGTCCAAGTAGTGCACAGACACGGACCATGCCCCCTGCACTCAGAAAGTGCCGTACGGCACTTTCTAAGCTGAACTGGCATTATAGTAGAGATTTACTCTAATATTATGCCAGTATTTCAGTGTCGACGGACACTGAAATTAAATAATGATCATTTCAGTGCCTGCAGACACTGAAATAAACATTGGCAACAAGACAAAGATCCAGGGGGTGTGTGACAGGTTGTGTGACACACTCCCTGCATTGCTAAAGTGTCGTACGACACTTTTGCAACCTGCTAAAGCAGGAAATGTGTGCAAATGCACACATAATGGGGGATAAATCCCCCAAAAGTGAAAAAGCACAATATAGCCCTCAGAAACACAGAAAGTTGATAGAGAACAGGTCATGCATTAGCATGAACTATGGAATAGTAGAAGTCTCAAAGCTAATGTATGCCAATATTCCCTTACAGCAGTGCATGTTAACAAAGGCACAAATGATGGAAGGAATAAATACTAAATTAGGGAGATGCCTGAAAATTTGCCCTTACACACTTAGAAAGTTTATAGATAACAGGATATGTATTAGCAGGAGTCCCTGAAGGATAGAAGCCTGAAAACGAAATGAATGCCATTATGTCATGACTGCAGTCCTCAATGAGTTGTCAGAACACCGCAAGACTCATTTATATAACATAATAATATAAAAAAAATTTCAAGCCTAAGGAATGTTTAAGAGTAGCTAAGTGGGTGTACGTGTTCTGGCCATCTGCTTAGCAGAACTTAAACATCCCCTAGGAGATAAATGCAAATATACAGGTAAAGTTTCCAAGCCATGATAGTGTAGTGGTTAGAGTCCTGTCTTTACATGCAGGCAATCATGGTTCAAATACCAAGACAGGCAATGTATTTTTCTATGGGAATGTAGTGTTAAAATTATATCTGTAAACTTAAATTATGTAGCAACTATTTTTGTCAACCAGGGTAATGTAGCAGTTCCAAAAATGAGATGTCAGTCTAGAAAAGAAGTGAAACCCACATATAAACACAAGTGACCCATATAGTATAGTCACACAATAATATAATTTAATGAAAGCACATAGGGGGATGTCATGTAAAGTAAACCTAAAATTATAATATGTCAGTAATGAGGAATCAAACCCACAATCCTGATACTTTATAAAATGAAATATGAGCAATGCTAAGTAGTGCTCAGCTATGCTAACCTGGTTTAAGCATTGCTCAAATGTAAATGTTAAGCAATAAGTAGCCCAGCTAAGTGGATTTGAGCATTGATAAGCAGTGTTCAACATCTATCCTTTTAAGCACTGCCAACCTTAGCTAAGCTATTTGCCCATCACTTAGCTTAGCTCAGCATATTCAAAACCGTCCAATCACAGCAAAGTGCAGGAATTCAGCCCTATTTAAACCTCGTAGGTGGGAATACAGCCATAACCAGTTGTAAGTTGTAGCTGATCACATCAGGCACTATGGCTGGCATTGGTGAGGGTACATGCTTTCGGGTGCAACGTTGGGGCATTCAGGAGTCCAGGGTCATGCTTGGACTCCTTGTGAAAGACCATGAAGGGAGACTGCTGCAGGATTAGTACCATAGCTCACAATACAAAGTGGAGGCCTAGGACCATCTCACACATGATCTCACCAGTGTTACTGGCATCCCTCGAACTGATGACCAGGTCCGGCACCATAATGTTGACCTGAAGTGCAGGAAGAAGGAGCTCTTGGACCAGTGGACCCAAGACGCATGGACATGGCATGTCCCAGAAGTGTGTAAGTATCAGTATCACTTATTGTTCCCCAAAGTCCAGCCTGAGTATGTGATTGATAGGTATGCATAAATGTTTCTTTATCTCCCGTACAGCTGCAGATGAGAGAGCTGCGACCATGGACGGCCATGCAAACAGGCTGCTAAGGCTGTGCTGGGAGGCTGCTGAGTACAAATCTAGCTTGCAGTATTCAGGGCAAATAAACAGAAAGGAGTAGAATGTCAACTACCAGTAGGTAAAGTGTGCACTGTGTGTAATTAATAAATGACTGTTAGCAGATTAATAGTGATGTACAGGACATTTAACAATAAAGGTCTCCGTAACTTTCAATAAAAGTAAAAACCCCAGACTGTTATGTTTGCTTTATGTTGTGGTAGGAATATAAATGCGTACAGGTTCTGCACAGCAACCATGGCTCTAACAGCAAGAATGAAGTGAGGCTCATCTTACAAAGATTGTAGAGCTGTAAAACAGGTGAACAACTATATGAAATGTACCATGTACCAAGATTTGAACCCTGAATAGTAAGCTGTAAAATCTAATCGTTCATCCCCTGCAGCAGTGCTTTGTGTTAACCATTGCTTTCCAGATTGTAATATGTCAAAGTATGAATAAACAGTATAAGAACTATCTGCCATGCATGAATATAAGAACTACAAGGTCAGATTGTGCAAACCAAAGAGTAGTAGGAAGTAAAAAGTCAAACATGAGTTAGCAATAGCTCATTGTGATGAAGCACAAGTGTGGTGTACCTTTTTAACACAGATAGACACTTTTCAAATCCTGGCAGTGGTAATAAGCTGAATGCATATTGTCACAAAAGAATATGTGAGCATGTGTAGAAATTGTCACGTACTGTTAACAGAAATTTCCTCCACTGGTCTGCCAGGTAATGAATTGTTTGTAGCATCCATAGGAAGGCTTTACTAATATACTGCGTACAGCATTTTCACTGTCAAACCCCAAGGCTGCAAATGACAGCAAGATAAGTACATACAGCAAGTGCGTTTTTCTGATACATGTCCCTCAACTGTCATGCTGTCATGACTAGTGGTAACCGCTGCCAATAACCAGGGTGACAGATAGAAATCCCAGCAAAGTATGTCAGTAGCACATGCACACAGCATGAGTCCAGGACACCCCATTCAGTGTCACATATGTAACCCTGAATATGTGAATATGTGTAGAAAAAGTCAGGTATTGTTAACAACAATTTCCTCCACAGGTCTGCCAGTTAAGGAAATGTTTGTAGTAGGCTGTAGCTGAAAGAAGGCATTACTAATATATTCTGTATACAACACTTTCACTGTCCAGCCCCAGGCCTATTACATGTAAAGTGAGGGCAGACCTGAACAGTAATGAGTAGAGTACTGATTAGTATACTTGTGAAAAATAGAAGCCTATAGAGTTGTTAATTGCCATCTCTCTGTCTCCCCCACCCCTATCTACATCAATAATGTATTGACATAAATAATGGGTAAGGCTTTCTCCAAACCTACTGTTGGGACTTATGTTTTATTGTTTTATTATTGCTTGAATATTAATGAATCCTGTTCAAATACTATAACTGGTGGCCTGTTGCTGTCAGTGTAACTTGTTTGCCATTATAATGCCTGCTGTGGTTCCATATATGCATGTGTTCTGTTTGCTATGCAACTGTTTCATAACTGTTATATGGGGTCAGTTGGAACATCCATGCATGCTGTTATAACTAATCTTGAAATGTGTTGTTCATAACTAACCAACATATTTTTCAAAACGTGAACACCATAGTACATCTGGGAAGGCAGATCCCAGTGGATCCACCTGTTCTGCCTCATCTGGTCATGGCACCCGACCCCAGCATGTCTGGGACCCAACCCAGGCCTTTCTCTTCTATTGGTCCTGCACCACCTTCAGATGGAACTGCCTCAGGGGATGGGGTTCATCCCCCCCCGGGACCGGGCGCTGAGAGGAGATCATCACCCATAGTCAGATCCAAGGATTGGTACACAGCAACCTCCTATCAGTGTTCAGTGAGCAGCTGCACAAGCTTGAGGGCCACCTGTCACATCTTGAGGGTCAGCCTGCCCCTCCTGCTCATCTCCCAGCACAGCCACATTCCGGGCTGTGAAGGTGCAGTGGTGGCTGCCCAAGGGTGGGGACCTCACTCTCACTGTATCCATTTTGGGGCTCATGTGCATCTGATTCCCAACCACTCTCCCCGTCCAAGGTGTTTACCCCCCACGTGTCATATGCCACCCCATCTGCTCTCTTGTCTGTCTTGCCTGTCTTCCTACCCAACTTACCTCCACAAATGTACCTACTATCCTTCCCCAATATCCCACTTTCACCTTAAAAGAAAAAAAAAGGGCAATCTGTTCCCCAAACAGTTATGCCCCATACATAGCTGTCCATTTCACATTTCCACTGGACACATGTAATCTGGTCCAATTAGCATGACAACACATTACTGTTGTCCTCACCCCTCTCTTAGGGGTTTGAGCATCCAAATTCACTTCCAAATTCTGTAGACATTCACCGCTGTTGTTGTAGAAGAAATGGACAGCTATGGACCTTTCCTACACTAGTCCTGCACATCCCTAGCTACCTTGCATACTGTACTTTCTTTTGTGTGCCCCTCTTTTCACCACTTTCTTATCACCCCTTTTTCTTTTCTTTCAAAGAAATTAGCATGGGGGTAAGCGGGAATAAGCACCACTAAGTTCATAGGTTCATAGGTTCATAGGTAGGTACTAGGCTATCTGCCCGAAGACATTTATAAGCCTAGCCAGAATGTGTTGGCTTTTACCACCCATTTAGATTAGTTCCCTGTGCCTCTGTCCAACAGAGCCACTGAAGTGATCCCTGAGGTAAACTTTCTGTTTCCCATCCACTCATCAAGATTTCTTTTGAAGAGTGTTAGCAAGGATCTCTGCCTAATGTAGATTGGGATCTTGTTCCAAAGCCTGGGAAGTGTCTGGGACAGGAATGTATCTCTCCAGCATGTCCTATTTATTGTTGTGGTGAGGTTTAGATCCCTAGAGCATGTGGCTTGCAGGGATAAGGTTTTCTTTAGGTGGAGCATGTCCATCAATTCTGGGTTGGACATGGCCTTGTATGTCAGGCAGAGATCACCTCTGAGTAGGTGGTATGCAACCGAGTACAGCTGTAATTTCATCAGTCGAGCTGCATAGGGCATCTGTTTGAGGACAGTGATCTTCTTGGTGAGGTACTTCTGTGGTCTTTCCAGCTGTTGCAGGTGTCTTGTAAGGTGCATCCCAAATTGGGGTGTTGTACTCTATGATGGGTCTGATGAGTGATGAGTAGAGGGGCACAATGACCTCTTTTGATCTGGATGCGAACCCTTTTGTGATTAGGTGGGCCATGTAGAAGGATTTTCTAACCACTTTGGCAAAGTGATTATCAAAGGTGAGATTACTATCTACTTGGGTCCCCAGATCCCTTATTACGTCTTCCGTACTTAGGGGACTACCACCTATGTGGTAGTTTGTGGGTACTTTGTTTTTTCCAAAGGGGATGACTATGCACTTTTTGACATTTAGCTTGAGGCCATGATTTTGACACCAGGTATCTGTCTCAGTGAGACCCTTTTGGAGGATGTCTGTGTCAGCCGGAGAGTCAATTATAGCCCCTAGTTTTCAGTTGTCTGCGAACTTGGTCAGCCATAGTCCTCCTGTGCTTGCCTGTACCTCTGAGAAGTATATGCCAAACAGGAGGGGTCCTAGGACTGAGCCCTGGGGAACTCCACTTGTAACCGATTTAGAGTCGGACCTAGCTCCCGCAACTCTCACCATGTGGCTTCTGCCCGTGAGCCAGTTGGCAACTCATCTTGTGATGTAGGGGGTTTATGTTCAGGTTGGTGAGCTTGTCTATAATACCAGAATAAGGAATGGTGTCGAAGGCCTTTGCGAGGTCTAGGTAGGCTGCGTGTACCACCTTTCCCTCATCTATAGCCTTGGTAACTGTCTCAAAGAAGTCCACCAGGTTAGGAGGCATGATCTGCTCTTAACAAAGCCAACCTGGGTAGGGTCCAGTGTTTGGAGGTTTCCAATGTCTCTGTTAATGAGTTCCATGAAGATGTGCACCATAGCCTTGCAGACCAAACTAGTCAGGCTTATAGGGGGATAGTTCCCGGGGTCTGTTGTGGCTCCACCTTTGTGAAGCAGAAAAACCGTTGCTGTGTGCCACTCTATGGGCATATATCCTGTGGAGAAGCTAAGTCTGAACAGTGTGTTTAGGTGAGAGGTTAGTTCGTCTTTGAGCTCACGTAGGACGCAGCCTGGGACACAGTCCGGTCCCATTGATGCTGTGTTTTTGGCTTTAGAGAGGGCTGTTTTAACCTGAGTGTCTGTGATTTCAGGGACTCTACATTCTTCTGGTATGGTTATGGGCCCTTTTGGGGGTGAGAGGGGGGATGAAGTTTGCACTGAACCTGTCTGCCAGGATGTTGGTGATATCAGTCGGTTCAGTGTATTTTGTGCCATTCTGCACTGACAATGAACAGATCTGAGCATTGCCATTTAGATTCTTGACATAGCTAAAGAATGCCTTATGGTTATCTTTGGAGCCTTTGGCAATTTTTCTTTCAAAGCTCGCCTTGGATGATTTTATGAGGGATCACAGTTTCTTGCTAATACTGACCAGGGATGTCATCCCTTCTTGGGATTTTACTCTTTTCTGTACTAGTTTCCTCCTTCTATTGTATAGTTTGTTTATGGCAGGAGTCCACCAGACTGGTTTCCTTTTCTTGGAGAAGTCAGTCTTGGTTTTGCTTGGGATGGCATGATCCATGCATTCTTGTAGGTGCCCATAGAATGCATTAGTAAAGGAGTTTGCAGCTTGGACAGCGTTATCCTTCAGCATGAGGGCTTTGAAACATTCCACCTCAGTCTTAAGTAACGTGAAGTTTGCTTTTGAAAAGTTTTTCACAGTGGTTTTCTTGTCCGGGAGTGGGGGCAGAATGTGAATATCCAAAGTGATTTGTTTATGGTCAGATCTAACCAGCGAGGGGTTGATCTCTTGTGTGAAACAACAGCCGCCCATGTTGGTGATGACCAGGTCCAATATGTTGTCACCCCTGGTGGGAGTGTTGACCATTTGAACCAGGGTGTTTGAGTTTATAAATTCTAGGAAATGTTGGGCAAGGGACTTAGTACTTGAGTAGGTCTCCCAGTTGTTTGGGTAATTGAAATCACCCAATATTAGGGTGCTTGATAGGACCTTTTTGTTTCCTAGTGTTTCCAGAAATGTGGAATGGGGGTCCTGGGACATGGTGCGTGATCTGCAGCAAGCAACAATTTGAATTGCAGTTTTGCCCAATGTTAGTTGCACGTGGATGATCTCTAAAGCATCATGCTGTGTCACTAACCTGGAGGTGTGGGTATCCTTAATGAATATGGATGCGCCCCCGCCTTTTGTATTTTGGTTTGGGTTCTGTGGCCAAAATGTATGGTATGAGTTGTAGCCTGGTAGTGCTGGGGTGCTCTCTGGATCCTTAAACCAGGTTTCTGTTGCTGCACATATATTGATTTCTCCATACTGAGAAATGCCTCGAGTGCGTGCATTTTGAGGTTCAGATTTCTGGCATTGAGTAGCGTTACCCTCAGTTTTTTGTTATTTGTGCTATTTACGGTGGTGGGTTTCTCTTTTGAGCCTTGCCTAAAAAGGCACTATGGGGGTGACAAGAGCCTTGGCCAGTATTCGAAAGCCTAAGGGTGACAGGTGCAAGCCGTCTCTAGCGAAGCAGCGTGGCTTGTCATGCATGTCATCCCAGGCGGACAGACACTGGATCCCCTTTGAATGACACCAGAAACTTAGCCAATTGTTGAAATTGAGAATTCTTTCTTTATACCGTGGTATCATTCTTGGTGAGGGCAGGATGCTACTCAGGGTCATGCCGGCCTGAGCTACGTGATCAGAGAGCTCTTCCATGTCTCTTTTCATGTAGTCCAGAGAGGTACGGCTCATGTCATTCACATCAACATGGAGAATGACAGAGTCATATTTGTACTTGTTCTGTAGTGACCTGAGTCACTGTGTTTTAGCATCACTTAGCGTCATGCAAACCCACATGCAAATGCTTAAAAGTGCCTTAATCACTCTGTACCCAACAGCCCTTGTTCTGTCCAGCAACAAAATAGTCAATGCTGCTAAGTCTCAAAACCTAGGATACAGTGCTCTACAATCACAGCAACATACCACTACACCATCTGTGCTATAGGAATTACTGTTGCATTTTCAAACTTATCATGCAATAGAGGCATACAACATTAGTGAGAAACCTCTGTGGAATCATTCATGTGTTGTATATAGACATATACATGCATATATACACATTATATAAATATATATATATATATATATATATATATATATATATATATATATATATATATATTTACAAACGTATATATACATGTATTTATATAACATGCAGTGCAGCCGTACCTCAGATCCATACCTATAAACATCTTAGTGCAAGAAACATGTACAAAGGCTATACAAAGTGGGGGGGTAAATGGGCCACGTACAGGCACATATTCCAAATATTGCTGTCATAGCAACAAGGTGCATTTCAGCAGAAACATCTGAAGGATATGAGGATGGGAACTGGCATATTATGTCATTATTCACTGACATAAATCCTTGGATCATCACAGTGATTTGCCAGGCAAATACAAATAAACTGTGGAACAGAACCAAAGGAATGGCCAAACATCTGGACATTCTGTGAAAAGCCTGGCAGTGGAGAGGTATGCTCAGAACCCCTTAGTGCAATGAATCTGAACCAAGCCTGACAAAGTGGGGGGACAAAGGCATGACAAAAGAGATGTATCCAAAATATGAGAGTAGATAAGTTGAGAAAGTTGCTGTACTGACACTGCTAGTCCTAACATATATTGACTGAAATATCACAGGTCTGGGACTCAATTGCTTCTCATTAGTTATTGACCCCAGTCCTCACATTATTTCACTGATGCATCAGGAATACACAACAGTTAAGGGGACCAGACCAAAGGTGATGTACAGACAATGGTGTATCCTACGACTATGTGGACATAACACAACAGTAGGGAAACTGCACTGAGCTATGAAGCACCATCCAAACAACAAGCAGACTGACATAACACTACCCAAATCCAGATCTGTGGCTGTACACATGCATTTGCAAATATAGCAGGCAGTACATGGATATAACACCAGTGGAAAACAGACACTGGTCTGAAAATGCATACCCACAAACAATTGCACCACAGTCACAGTGACATACCAGCTAGCAACCTTAACACTGCACTATAATGACAGTGTGAACATACATATCCCATTTCCACTCACACTTTACCCCTACATATACTGTACCAAGCCACAGTGTAGTAGGAAACTGGAGGTGTTATGGGACATGTTCTGGTCTGCCTGTACAGACATGTAACAACTGATAGGGAACGAGAAACCGGAGCAGCAAGCACAGTCAGATAGAAGGGGGCAATGACACTCACATGTACCTCCATCCATACACAGCCCAAATAACATGTACACACTACACTTCTACACAATCCTCACAGTCTGTTAACAATGGCCAGACATACACAGACATCTCAAATGTACAGTTTACCTCAGAATGTACAGGCTCAGGACTTGTATCTATGGCCTCTTCCCCGTAACATGTCTGTGGGTCTACTACATCACTGGGATGGTAGCAGGAATGAAGGAAATACATAATTATACTAAATACCTGTGAGCCTCTTAGTGCATGACATCTGACAAAACCCAACATAATTTGGGGATAGAGGCCCAAACACAGGCATATATTTGACATGTTTCTATTATACATTGAGACAGTTGCTGGTGTTACTGGGTTTGTTGTAATATATCCTTTCTGAGGGATATGAAGTCAGTAATAGCAATGGATGTCAGAATTTAATGACTGCATTTCCCAGAGTCCCCTACTGATTTTTCAAGGACAACTACAATCTGGGGAACAGACCAAACATACCAGGCAAATGTCTGGCCAGTCTGTGGACAGCATGCCAGTTGAGAGGTATGTCAGAGACATATTACTGTCAGATGTCAAATCACTCAGTAAATGAATGTCCAGATGAACCCTGTAAATATAGCAACCCACCATGTGTATAACAGCACTAATGACATACAATCTGTACCCAATTCTGGAGCGTTGTCCCCCATGTTGTTCGGCTGTCCACACATGTCCTGTCCTGTGTAGTATTCCCACCTACTGTCTGTGAAGCTGTAGCCCCCACACTTTTGTAATGTCCCTCGCACAGGCAAGGAAAAGGGGCAAGGCCCACATGAAGGATATAGGCGACTAGCTGCAGACAGGTGATGTGGAAACATCACCCACCTGTCCCCCCATAGGTACACATATGCATGTGCAGCACCTGCCCACCTACCCTCATGATCACAAAGCAGGTCTATGATGCCCTCTCAAAGGCAACACATAGAGGTCTCCATAGGCCTAATACCATTCCTGGCTGCATCTTACATGAACACAAGCATGGCTTCTCAGACACATTCTCCAGTGTAGTCTACCACAGCCTGAGCACTGGTGTCATGCCATCTGCACAGAGGACAGACAGAAAGTAGACAGTAAACAGGTTATGCAGTAGCATGAATGTTCTGAAGGATAGTAGTCTGAAACTGTAATGTATGGCACTATTACATGACAGAAGTCCTCAATGACATGGCCAAAAAAACACAATACTCTACAGTTACTATAATAATATGATATTAATATCCAATAGGAGATACATAAAAATATCTAGCCCAAATGCCCAGAACAGGATAGTGCAGTGCTATGAGTCCCAGCTTTGCATGCAGGGGTGCATGGTTTGCGTATTACAACAGGCAATCCAATTTTAAATGGAAAAGCAGTGTTAAACGTATTATTTTAAAAGTGAAATATGTGATAAATGATTTTTGTCAATCAGGGTACTGTAGCTAGTCTAACATAGAAGTGTGAGTGCATATAACATGTGAAACCACCCATGTATACCCAAGTGTCCCATACAGTATAGTCACACCCATTGCTACTGTAATGACAGCACATAGAGGCATGTTATGTAAAGGAAATCATATACACTTACTAAATGAAGTCATTACTCTGCTATTTTCTAAGAATGGAATCTAAGCAAAGGTTACCAGTGCTCACCTATGCTTAACAGGTTTAAGCATGGCTCAAACATGAATGCTAAGCAGCAGGTAGTTCAGCTAAGTGGATTTGCGCGCTGGTAAGCGTCATTAAGTGAAGCCTATACAGATTAATCCCCTATTTTTTTAACATTGTTTTAGCATTGTCTAGTGTTGAGCAAACCCACACAAACCAGCTTACAACTGCTTAAAAGTGCCTTAATCACTCTGTCTCCGTCAGCCTCTGTTCTGCCAGCAACAAAATAACCCTTGCAGATCTTAAATCCAAGTCCCTGTATACCATAGTTACAGCAAGTTACCACTAGGCCATCTTAGCTGCAATATTTTATTATGTTTTTTCAAACATATCATGCAGTACAGTCAGTTTACCTTACGTAATGGACACTGAGGAATCACTAATAATTGGTATTTACAAAGAGATATATAACTAAGACACACACACACACACTCTCTCTCTCTCTCTCACACACACACACACACACACACACACACACACACACATGTATATGTATGTATATATGTATATATATATATATATATATATATATATATATATATATATATATATATATATAAAGAGATATGTATGGAGATACATATACATGTATAACAATATATAGATGTATTAGCAATAAATACTGAGGTGTGTGTATGTATATACATATATATATCTATATATATATATATATATATATATATATGTATATACATATATATATATATATATATATATATATATATATATATATATATATATATATATATATATATATATATATATATATATATATATATATATATATATATATATATATATATATGTATATGGGTCCCCTTCAGAATGCTGAAATTCAAAACTTTAAAACCCATATGATCGCAGACTATATGTTCGAAATGTTGAAATACCGACATTCTGAATGGGAAATCGCATACAGCGTGGATTTCCCTTGTTCTCGCTGTAGTGCGATCTCGGAGTTGGTATATTTAAGTAGGGGGGTGTGGGGGGGTGCAGGGGGGCGAAGCCCCCTGCTATACACAGTTTAATGTCTGTTTTTATTTTTACGGATCTAGTTCACATTTTCGAACATTCAAATGTTCAATCATATGGTCTCGGCCATATGAATTTCAAACATTTGAGCATTCGGCTATGTGAAGTAGACCTATATATATAGATATATATATATATATATATATATATATATATATATATATATATATATATATATATACATATATATATATTTATAAAAGTACATATATATATATATATATATTCATACATGTATGGGGATACAGATATATGTAAGGGAATGTACAAAAAAGAACACAACAAATATATATATATATATATATATATATATATATATGTATATATATATATATATGTATATATATATATATATATATATATATATATATTTTTTTTTTTTTTTTTGTTAAAATCTTCCTATATCATGCAGAACTGTCATAGCTCAGAACACCTTAGTACAAGGAGTCTTAATCAAGCCAGACAAAGTGGGGAGACCAGGGTATGGAAATAGAGACACATTGGAAATAATTGGATAGATAAACTGCGTAAGTTGCTGCAGTAACACCGACTCATAACATATGTAGAATGCAATATCTGATGTCTGAGAAATCAATTGCCTGTCATTATGTAGTCAGTAAATTCCACACATCATCCCACTAAATTGTCAGCAATACACACCTGTCATGGGGACCAGACCAAATATATGAGGCAGACAACTGTATGTCCTATGAAGACCTGCAGGGTTTAGACCTATGAGCACAGCTATGTAACATTAGGGAAACAACACTGAGCTGACAAGCATGTCACCAAGTACCATCCAAAATACAGTCAGGACAACACATCAGTACCCCAGTGCAGCTTTGGGGAATTACATATGCATTAACTACTACAGCAAGCACTACAGGGATGGAATTGTACTGACAAACAGACACCTGTGTGACTATGCATATACACAACCAGTTGCACTACAGTCACAGCTACATACCTGTAAGCCTACCAAATACTACAGTATAACGGCTGTGTGGACAGATATATCCTAAATGAGAGTCACACAATACCCCTACATATACCGTGTCAGGTCACAGTGTAGCCAGAATTGTGGGGTGGTATGGGACATGTCTCAAAATGCCCATGCAAATATATACGGTTGATAGACCACCCATAACTGGAGCAGCATGCACAGTTGGATACAAAATAATTCATACTACTGACATCTGTACCTCCCTACACAGACTACAACTATTAAGTAAACAGTACTCTACTACAAAATCATGACAGACCAAACACAATGGTCAGACATACACTGACCGCTTAGCAAAACAACTAAAATGACTGAAGATAGTAAACAGAAAAACAACCAGCCAGTAATTCACATAAATTTAATATACTCTGATTTCTTGACCAAAGCCTTCAAGGAGTAAAACATTACAAGAAATACTTGCCTTAAAAACAAGAAGCAATTAACACTTAATTACATATTTAAACATACAGCCTCCATTTAGACCTCTCATTTAACCCTCCAGGGGATAAAGTATCAAATTTAAAAATATAAATTGATTCTGCACTTAACAATTGTTCTTTTATAACTGTTTGATCAAACTGAGAAACAGACTTTTTCAAAAACAGTACCTTGTAACCCACTACTGTCTCCATGGTGAGATTTATTAACATGTACAGCTATAGAACTGTCTTCCTTATTAGTAATATCTCTCACATGTTCTAACAGCCTAATTTTAAAACATTTCTTACTCTCCCCCACATAAAATTTGTTACAAGGGCATCTGAGTCTTGATTGTACAGAGTTCCACATGTTGTCTAGCCTTTGCTGTCATATTTATGGCCCCTACCCCACAACATGTGTGGGATTCCACATCATCACTGGGGATGATATCAGGAATGACAGCAGTAAATAATGATAGCCCATACCTAGCAACCTCTTACTGCATGACACCTGGACAAAGCCTGACATAATTGGGGGACAGAGGTCCCAAAACAAGAGCATATTTGAAATATTGCTGTTATACACTGAGAAGGTTGCTGGTGTTACAGGGTTTGTTGTAACATATCTTTTCTAAGGGATATGAAGTCAGAAACACAAATGGATGTTGGCATTTACTGATTGCAATCCCCACTGTGCTATCGAATGACTCAAATGTGTTACAGCAATATTAAGACAGTGTCACTAATGTTGCCCCATTGCCCCCTATGTATGTGTGGTGTCATACAGAAGTCCTGGTCTAATGGGTTGAGAGGGATGACTGGGCAGGAAGAGTGTGAATACAGTGTGCCATACTGACATAGAACAGAAATTTATATCAGGTATTACCTGTGCACATTTCAGTATGAGTAGGTGTATCTGGCCACCTCATAACAGCAGACATGGGATGCAAAATGTCAGTTAAAGAAGCTGTACATGTTGTACACATGTGTAATCTTAGTTACTGTGCATCCAACAGAGTGACATTTCTACGGCTATTGGTTGTTGCATTGCCCTGACACAGCCATGAGTACTACAATAAGCATGATTATCAGTTTGAAATTGGAGAGGTGTCCAACTGTATTATGACTTTGTGTCCATGCCTACTACAAACAGCTATATGAACACCTACATAGCTGTATGGACTCAGCAATACCTTACTGGTAAAACCTGCCTCCACCAAAGTAGAGTAATCCCCTTTGCTGGACAGCAGAAATACACAAACCGCAGACTTTGTCCCTATATTGGGTGTACAGGGCAAAGTAGGAGCAGGCACCATCCTGGCATCAAGTCAGCCATTGTCTGAACAAGCATATAGGCTCACAGGTGGATTACTGTAAGGCTAACTATGAGTACAAATTGGAGACATCCACCAAGGCCAGTCACAAGGCCATCTTCCCATGTGTCTGCAATATCAGTTGCAACAAACCAACCCAACCTGCAATGCTGGTCAATCAGACCACATACACACACAACATAGCTATAGCCAACCTGCTGCAGATAGAGTTAGGGCAAACATCACCCCCCTGGCTCAGCATCAGTATAGGTGGATATGCACAGCACCCGCACCCCTCCTCTGATCACCAGTAAGCAGGTACATATTGCCTACTAAAAGGCAACAAACATAACAAACCATGGGGCATAATAACCTCCCTGTCCGCATCCTACATGAACTCAGGCATGTGCTCCCAGCTCCATTACACACTGTAGTCACACCAAGCCTCGGCACCATCCACACCCCATCTGCATGGAAGATGGCCAATGTTATCTGTCTACACAGATCTGAATGAGGAATATAGAATTATGTAATTAACTGGCCCTCATTGGGGGTGGGGGGGAATGACACATCAGGACCAGGAGTGCAATGCAAGCTGATTCTGTGTTGATAATTTACAGGGGTATTGTGTGGTTGTGAGTGGTGACTACTGGTATTCAGGGTACATGTGCAGGTTCTGTACATACTGTTGCCAAATGTATAGGGTCCTGTGATGTGTTTCCCTTTTTATGTCTTCCAGGTGCATTCAATGTCACATCAGAGAAGGGCAACATTTTCAGTGGCTGAAACAACCATTATCATCGAATTCATACTACAGCACCATACAATATTGTTTGGCTGGAGCCAGCAACATCTGCGTGAGAGGACTGCCTATTGGATGACCTTGTCCACAGGGTAAACAATGTCGGCCTGCACGCATGTACATATGAGTAGGTCTGGCATTGTGCAACCGACCTCATACGCCATGCCTGGTAAAGGGCTGCTGCCATGGCCTGGGACTGCACAGTCACAGGTGGGGGCCCAGCCATGCAGCCCCCACTGACACCCACTGTGGATCTCCTCACCAACCTTTGGGCACCCATCCCAGTACAACATCGGGGTACAGACCCCCACATGGTGGAGATGGGTTGCACCCAGACAATGGACAAGGACCATGCAGGTAAGGTCCCATTGGAGATTAGTAGACTAGTGTAGCAGACATACTTGTATCTGTAGAGTATCTACATGCATGTGTCAGGTCAGATTGCAGTTGTGGATGTGGTTTTCTAATGGACAGAAGTGCACGTCTATGTTGAAGGACATCAAATTGTGTAGTACTGTGGGTTGTACTGTAAATGTGCAGACATGCTGCATCTATCCTGCACCAATGCCGCATGTGAATCTGCTGACAATACCTCTCTCCCACAACTACCTAGGTCTCTCTGGTCTGTATATGGGAGATCAGCCTGAAGTTGGTGAGAATGGAATTATTCTGTTGTGGTTTGTCAATACCCCAGCCATGTGAAGTGCATGCAATTTAACATGCACACAACTATCACTCATAGCTGTATTGCTTTATGTGCATGTTCACTTGTGGTGGGGTTAACTGCATTGCATCACAGTGATCATCACAGGGTCCTATCTGAAGAGAATATAACATTTCTGTAGTATACCTCATAACCTGTCAGTGCAAGACTTCTGGACAGAGACCAGCAAAATGGGGGACAAATGGTTTAAGGTAGGGACATGTGTGAAACATTACTCTTATACAGTGGATATAAAATGTGTACACACCCCTGTTAAATGCCAGGCGTTTGTGATATATACAAATTGAGACCACAGTATATCAGTCCACACCTTTTCCAACCTTTAATGTGACCCATAACATGAACAATTCACTTGTAAAACCAACCAATCTGTTGGGCACCAAATATGGAGTATACAAACCTTACAATAAGCTAGATGCATATGTGTGCACACCCTTCAGATAATATTGTATTGCAGCAGCTAGTGATTTACTGACACGATTAAGTCTGCTTGGGTACACACGTGCCATCAAGTAAAGGCATTCTGAGTAACATCAAAAAACAGTCTACTGCCAAGTAGGATATTCATGACATTTGCTCAGTTACCTGCAACAGCAACAGCCATGGCTTGAAGACAGCTTGCAAAGTAGTAAAGGGATTTCATATTTGAAAGGTATCACTCAGAAGTCGGGTACAACAACATTACCACAGCATTGCAAACACCATGAAACACAGTGGAGACAGTCATCAAAAAGTAGATTAAATATGAGACAATAGTGCTGTTGAAAAGAACCTGATGTCCCTCCAAAACTGATGAAAAGACATGTCAAAACCTGGTCAGTGAGGCTGCCAGGAGACATACAGCAAAGCCGAGGGTTTTGCAGGGATCTCTTGCAAGTACTGGTGTTGTGTTCTACATGTGAGAACAATCTCCCATATTCTGCATAAGTCTGGCCTATGGGGTTGGGTCAAAAGATGGAAGCATTTACCCACACTAAAATACATCCAGGTTTGGATACAACTTGCAATACAGCACATCAAGTCTCCCAAAGGCATGTGTGAAAATATGTTATGGTGTAATGAGACTATGGATCAATTTCACAGCCACAATACCAAAAGGTATGTGTGGTGCACAAGCAACAACTCTCTTCACCTGAAGACCACCATCCCCATGGTGAATCATGATGGTGGCATTTGCCTGCTGTGGGGATGCTGTTCTAAAGCCAAACTGGGCCTGTATTCATGGTGGTGGGAATTCTGAACAGTTCAAAATAATACTCATGTCTGGCCCACATTCATCAGGCATCTGCAAGAATGCTGAGAATGGGGAATGGTTTCAGCCTTCAAAATGACGACCCAAAGCATACATCCAAATCTACCTAAGAATGGCTCCACCTGAACACACTCATGGTTATTGATTGGCCCAGCCAGAGCCTAGACCTAAATCCAGTAGCAAATCCCCAGTGTGGTGTGATGTGATGAGAGCTGTGCACGTGAGCTGCCCTTGCAATCTGACAGAGTTGGGGGACTTTTGCAAGAAAGAGTGGCCAAATAATGCCAAGTCAAGATGTGCCATGCTGATAGATACCTGCCTAAGGAGAGTGAATGCTGTAAGTGCAGTTCTCTGTGCTTTTGCCCATTAGCCTTGTGGACTTGGCATTCTGAGGCACTTTTGCAATTGCCTGGTGTACACAGACAACCCTCTCCTCTAAACTTCCAACACTCAGACTTGTGAGAAATAACCCTATATCAAATTGGAAGATATGCACTCTCCAACAAAGACTGGACTAGCCGGTCAAGAGGAGAAGGGTCAACACCTGCACCACACCACATGGGACACCTTCCCCTCCAGAACACCCACTATCACAGCTCTGACATACAAACAAAAATCACACCCCCTTCACAGAGGCACTCAAAAGACATTTACCCAAACAGCAGAGACCAACAAAACAGACAACCACTTGACCACCACAACACAGCACAAACCACAGGACACATATCTCACCTACACAGTGTGCCCCTCAAACTAAGCCCCTAAGGCTAACTGCCTTGCCTAATACAGTAATCATAGGTGACTCAATAGTGAGGCACACAGATGTCCCAATTACTAGGTTGAACATGGAGAAGGTAGCAGTCAGCTGTCTATCAGGTGCCAGAATCTAACACATAACACACCCAGTTAGGTCACTCCACAACAACTATAAGTATCATGCTGTCATTGTCCATGTGTGTGTGAATTAACTGAGATGCCCCTATCTGGACTACATGAAAAGAGACTGAAGCTCTCAGTTTATGTGAGCCAGGCAGGTATGACAGTAGCCCTGAGCAGTCTACTACTGTCACCCAGAATGATGCCGCATTACAAACAACAAATGATTGACTTCAACAATTGGCTTAAGTGTCTGCTGTCATTCTCAGGGGATCCAGTATCTGTCTGCTTGGGATGACATGATTGACAGACTGTGATGGCTTGCCAGAGATGGCCTGCATCTGTCACTCCTGGGTTTCCAGGTACTGGCTAAGTGTCTTGCCTCCCCTCTAGTGCCTTTTTAGGTGGTGTTCCAAATCAAATTATCACTGTAACAGCTATACATATATGCAATCTGAGGGTCATGCTGCTCAACAATTATACATCTAAATCTTGACATTCAGCCACTCGAAGTACTCCTCAAAATGGGCAACATTGACATTTGTGCTGTAACAGAGACCTGGTTTACAGCAGCAGACAGCACCCCTGCACTACCATTCATCCTTTCTACATAAACTTGCATTTTTATGACAAGTTAGATACATATAATTGAAGTGTGATGTTACAAAATAATACAAACATTACTGTTTCAGAATACATAACCTTCAGACAATTCCCGCTTCTGCAAACCCCTCACCCTACCAACTTGCTCAGTATGTAAGGGCGATATTTACAACACATGCCTATCATTGTGCCTTTGTTCCACTTTTATTTTTGCCCTTGTCCAGACATCTTGCTGTCAGAGGTTGGGAGTTATGGGTGTGGGTACAGAGTGCATTTAAATGTGCAGGCATGTCCATTATTTTAAAAGTAAACATAAGATAAAATGATTATTGAGAATGACCACTGGCAATAGTACCACAAAGCACTTATATTCACAAAAGCCTTGGCACCTCTGCTACACATCCTTCAAGATGTCACTAATATGTGTAGTATATTCCACATAGCACTGTGACTTCCAGGTATGTCAGTGGCAGAGCAGTGGGTGTCACTGACATGCATAATAGTTGGCACTGCAGTTATCTGCACATGGCCCTGTCAAAGGCAGCACTGTACCTAGGGCAGTACAAGGCGACTGACAGGAGACTGTGCTGGGTAGATCCAGACAGTATTAACCACACATATGCATTGTTTATTGACCCCTGCATATTGTGGATGAGCAACATGTTTTCATGTGTATTGGTACAGCCCTGCCAATGTGTGCTATGCTGCTATTTCCCTGCAAGCATACATGTTGCTGCATTTGTGTGGGTATATGGGAGGGCACACCTGTTAACTGTACACATTTGCACAGACTGTGCTGATATTTGCTTTACATTTTCGTTCCATTTACCATATTGTTGTGCCCAGTCTTGGGGACTAGAAGCATATCAGTATAGAGCCCAGGTCAGACTGTACTGGCATACATTTGCGTTTCAGACTTCTTATCTTTCATAGCCTTACTATAAGTGCGGGTCCTGCTGTGCTATCACTGTGTGAGACTGTAGAGGGATAATTCAACATTGCTGCCATTTGTGTGCCTTTACCATAAATTTCACTGTGGTTTTCCACAGCTGACTTGCAGTGTGGGTGTGAGGGGTGGTTATGGGATCCCCACCCTGACATCCATGACTGTGACCTATGACCCCCCCCCAGTAAGTTGTCCCCACACATATACTGCAGTGGAATTTGCCACCTTTTGAGCTACTGCATAGTGTGTGGAGGACAGTTTTGCCTAGATATTTCCTGGTGTCCCACATAGCTTTCAGTTGTGTCCTGCTATCCCAGTAGGCCACCTCATTCCCTTGCATGCATGCAGTATTACAATAGATATGCTAGCAGAACATACTATTCCATTCATTTATTGCTAAGAAGACTGACTTACCTTGTGCTTGTGGCAGTTGTGAGGACGGTGCTTGAGTGCTGCCTATGTTGGAGCACACAATACACTGCCTATATAAGGTAAGTTACAGGTAATGTGATATGTGTGTTATTGATTTTACTGTGTGTGTGCGTCAGAGAGACCTGTCAGTCCCTGGGGTCCCTATAGTGTCAGCGTGTGTGTGCTATGCGTTGCCTCTTTGCCAAGGCCTGAGCATACTGAGCATGCTTCTCTCTGCCTATGGGACCAGGCTCAGGGGCCTCCTCCTGTGAGTCACTCTGTGTCTGTGGGGACCTTGGCAATTGTGGTGGGCTGTCTGGTCCTTCCCCGTGCTGTTCCTGATGCAGCTGTTTCCGCAGGATCATATTGTGTAGCATGGCACATACTATGAACATTCGTGCATATGTGGCTGGGGAGTACTGCAAGGCTCCACCAGATATGTCAAGGCAGCAGAACTGTAACTTGAGCATCCCAAACACATGCTCTATAATGATCCTGATTTGTGCATGTGGCTCATTATGGCCTTCTTGTGTGGGTGTGTGTGTGTGCATTTCTAATGGGTGTTATCATCCACGGCTCCAGTGCATAACCTGCATTCCCCATTAGATGGCCATATGGGATGCCTCCACTGCCAAATGCCTGGTACAGCTGAGATGAATGCCAGATGTGGGAGTCGTGACAGCTTCTAGGGTTGCCAGGACACACAGTCATGATAATCCCCTGGGCATTGCACATGACCAGGCAGTTGATGGAGGGGAATCCTTTGCAGTTTATGTAGACCCTACCCTGTTCACTGGGTGGTGCTTTGATGTGGATGTGCATGCAGTATATGGCACCCAGTACCTCCAGGTATTCAGCTGCATGCTGGAAGAGAAGCATATTGCTGGTCTTCTCCTCACAGGTGTTGGTGAAGTAAATATGCTCACCGGCATGTGGTAGCATGGCATCCAGGAAATGGTGGAGTACCCTGGATGCAGGTGCCTGTGAAACCCCCATGATGCCCCCAGTAGGTCTTTGGAAAGTACCTGTAGCTTAGAATTCTTAAGGCTACACATACCATGGTATCCACTAAGATGGAGTCCCCTCTGTTGGTTCTAGCTCTGAGTTGAGGCTGGCACAGCTCGATGATTTGCTGAAGTATGTCTCTGTCCACTTTGTAGCATCTACTATGTCCAGATCATGTAGCACCTGGTAAGTTACCCTTGGTCTGAACACTCTTCTCCTCCTTCTTGGTCTGTGGTGGTTGTCAGCATTATTCTCCTCTATGCCATCAGTATCTAGCACATACCGATGGATTAAAGCAATGCCAGCCCCTAACAATTTTCCAGTTAAAGTTTCCCTGCATGTATACACCAATAGTGCAGAGTTTGTGGGAAAAACAGACTGTAAGGTGTTTCCATAGTTTATACTGTTGTGCTGCAGATGCTGCCTGTATGATTGGCTGACTATGATACATTCCATCTGCCAGCTATATTACTCATGGCGTTGACTTGGTCACTGTGAGTGTTAGAGGCATTAGTGGTAATTTGTATATGATTGCCTTTATTTTGCTGTTGCCCTTTTTTTAATTATATTTTACTTACATCTCCTCCCATTTTCAGCTATGTAGCCACCTGTCAGCTGTATTATTGTGTGTTTTGTGTGGCCCATTGTGAGTTGCAAGAGTCCCATATTAGTGATTTCTACTTCATTTCTCCTTTATTGTGCTGTTGCTCTTTATTTCTATTTTTTTTTAAATCTCCTACCATTTTCAGCTATGCAGCCACCTGCCAGCTGTACTATTGAGTGCTTTCAATGGCTGATTGTGAGTTGCAGAATCTCATATTACTGATTTGTACTGCATTTCCCTTGTTCTGCTATTTCCTTTTTTTTCCAATATCCTTCCTGTTTAAGCAGTGGGGCGCACCACACAAACCCATGTAGCTAGTGTTAACAGTGCTAAGAAGAAAAGGCCCTCCTCCCCTGGATGCGAACATGCTTACTGTTTCTGTACTTAGCTAAGCACAGCTAAGCTATCTGGGACACACCCCCTCGCTTAGCTGTGATTAGCTAAGGGCAAACCCGGACAACGGAGCTCCAATGTGCTTACAGCAAGCATGATACACCCCTTTTCATGTTAGTTGCTCCTCCTACATACACGATGATGATAGTGCTGCTACACTGTTAGGTGCATTTGTCACTTAGAAGAATTTTGTGATTCAGTATAAGTCCCCTCATTAACATACCCCACTGCCTTACTCCATAGTTACTGCACTACACGGAAGCCTTCCCCCTTAGCAACCACTGTTCCCTGCCATTGTTTTGATTCAGCTTGCCATAGAGTATAATGGAAAGATGCACGTTTCCCTTAAAATTCATGTTTCACAATTTTTTCCCCCCACAATCCCATTTCCACGGTTCTGCCCTATGCTTAAACGTCCAGGATCAGCCTAAAAAATATATATTTTTTTATAAAAGTTAAACAGTTTTCCATGCCAATGGCCATATATTTGGCCATTGGCATGCCTACAGACTAGGGTACATGCTTTTATTGGAGCTGTTATGGCTCCATTTTTATTTTTTCAGAAATGTATTCGGCTAGTAGCTGAATACATTTCTGCACCTTACACTATTCCTTCATGGTTACTTAACTGCTTCCTGGATTGCTAATTCACCTCATTTGCATGGTTTGCACCAGCAAATGAGGTAATTAGCATCCTGCATGGTACGTTCCTGGATTGCTCTGTGGCCATATCTGTGCAGGAACGGCTACACTGTTCCTGCATGGAGTAAATACTTTAATGAATCCTGGGGACTGTCTTGCACATTTTCACAACCGTTATGTTTTCATTCAAACATTAATTTTCCATATATATATATATATATATATATATATATATATATATATAGATATAGATATAGATATATATATATATATATATATATATATATATATATATATATATATATATATTTATATATATATATATATATATATATATATATATAGCTTCTCTACAATGGCCAGGATGGAATGCTTCTTCAGAATCAGAGGCTTAGTTGTCAGGTGGGGTCTCCATGCCAGTGCCCTGGCATAGCACATTTTTTAAATGGCACTCCACTTCGGTTTCCAGTGACATGCACATTATTTACTTAAACTGAATAAAATAAACCACAAAACAGAGTACTATGTAAACTTGAAAGTAAAAAAAATGCTGCACCAAACATCCCAAAAGTACTCTTTAAAGAATGCTATTAGTGGTCATTGGTGTACTGTTTTTGGAGGTCTTGGGTTAACCAACCAGATTTGTTTTTAAGAATAGCAAAAACTTCAAAATGTTATTTGAATTTAGTGGAAGCTACAAAGGTAAATTTACTAAAAACTGGGGGATGAAATGGCATGGAGCATGCAAGTAGTATAGAATTTCCAAGACTGATTGCTTTCAAAGGCAGATTTGATTGCAACACAAAAGTGACAGTGTATATTGCCTTCTGCTCATCTTGCCCAGCATTTTATACTGGGAAGACTGTTGGACTTTTAAAGACAAGAATTTAATAGCATGTAAGTCCAATCATTAAGGCCATGTCATTTCAATGTCCTTTATAAATATTTGTTGCAATGTGATGACTTTAGAAAGTTTTCTTTCACTATTTTGGAGAAAGTAGAACAGTTCGAAAAAGGCGGTGACTGGGAAACAGAGAGCTCCACTGGCAAATTTTACTGAATGCCACCCCCCCCCCCCCACCGGCATTAATTATTTAATATCTATTAAGCCTATTTTGAAAATCAAATCTAATTGCCTGTGTTAATGTTGCAAGGCCAAGGACATTTGTAATTTTCAGTACTTTTATATGTATATTGTATGACAGAATTTTTTATGACATCCACCAACTTTTTTCATTTTATTCTTATGAAAGCTTTGAAATATACATATTTTTATAGATCAATTATTTGAAGGAACATTTATTGACTTATATTTATTTTATGCAACACATTTTATGTAAGTATATTTTATGTAAGTATTTTTAAGTGTGTACTTCTAGCACTCCTTTTAAGTGTGTATTTAGCAGTGTGTTTCTTTAAATAATGCTGGTCCAGGCATGGATCCTCTTTCTGAGTATTTAAAAGGAAGGAAGTTGCTTCATTACAGTTTCTGATGAAATTCCTGTGTTTTGGAATGAAATCACTAAAACTGTGGTGAATAAACATTTGGCTGGGACTTTTGGCATGGGATTTTTTTATTTTCATTAAACTGAATATAATGGAAATTAGCAGATTGACATTCTAACACAGATGCAAGTCGATAATTTTGCACATAAATATCTAAGGCAACATCTCAAATAGCTTTTGATATTGTTTAGTGCAATTTTTAAAGAATGATTACTGGTAGGAAGCTACACTGTTCTTAGACTGTGATTCTAGATGAAGGGACCTATAAGGAGTTGTATAATGGAATTGTCTGAGCCACTTCCCCTTACAAGTTAATGGACATATTGTCTAAATATTAGTTCCACTAATAACATTTGGTTTGAAAAAGACAGACTGAATAGATATGATTGAAACACTGCTTTACTGAATTTGTGTTGAAACATGATTTAGTGAACAGTACTTTTGAGCAACATTTAACCCTTCCTCATCCCCAGACCCCCAGGCTGTTTGTGTACTTGTTCCAAGGTTGCACTATCTTGAAATCTTGGACAAATTAATGTTTAATAACTAAGGACACTCATTTTACTCCAAGGCATTGCATCCTCAGAATGCATATATATTATGCAGGTGATCACAGGGACCATAAGATGCTTAGCCATTCGCACCTTTAAGTAGACACACGTAAAAGCTCTTACTACCATTTTTGCCCACCTCTGAAATCAACCAGGGCCACACAGAATAATCATATTGCAAATCTGTGTCTACCCATTCAATCATCAAGACTAGCCTTAAAGGCAGACAAAGTGGTACTTTGCTTGACCTTTAGTGGTAACTTATTCTATAGGCTGGGAATACTCTGCTTTAGGAAGCTGTCCCTCAGCAGCGTCTATACTTTTACTTTTGTACTCATGTGTATGATGTCTTAGGTCAGACTGTCATAATGGCAACCAGATGATGACTCAATCAATGGAAGAACTGAGAAAATCATGTTTCAGCCATTCATATCTGGTCATCTGTCAATTCAGCCAACTATTATTAGAGCAAATGATAAAGAGGCAGCCATTTTCACACTAAAAGAGCACAATACTTTTAGGCAAAATATATATGATGCTAAGTTCTGATGGCATGACAATAAACTACAACTATAATTAGGTTATTCCCTTCATTTTTCTAATTAACTGAAATCACATATACATAAAATATCATGGAGTTGTGCAGACTGTCTAGTGTAAGACTTGTACTACATAAGTCAATGTAACCTACATTGTTTGACATTTCTAATTAGAATTTGCAGGTTATGGTGCCTAACACATACACTGCATGTACAGTGTCATTTGTGGGTCTAAGGAGATAAAAGTAGATGTATGGACTTCCAGGTATGTTATGTGCACTCACAATTAATTTAAGACGTGATTATAAGGCTCTGATTTAAGTGGCTTACTGACGGCATCCTTGATGTATAACAGATTCACTTAACAGAATCATTCATTAATAAATAATATAATACTTGGACTACCTGAAATACTGAATGTAAAAACAGGTAGGGTAGGGAGGTTGGCATAATGGTTAAGGTGTTTAGCTTACACACATAAGGTGCAGGGTTTATTCTCACATTTGGTAATTGGCTAGACTTAAAATGACCAACAATGGCAGTTAGCCTAGTACTAATCTATGAAACTACTACTGGATTTCTTTTTAATAGATCTTTGCTTTTCCTGCCCTCTTTACCCTGTAATAGGCCCATTTATTCCTCCATAACTCAGGTGCACTAGAGCAATGGAAGATGAAGGTGAGAATTAGAAATTTCAGCCATGACAGAGTATGGATTAAGAGTTTTATACATTTTGCTTTTATCCATGTTGCACAAAAAGTACTTCTTAACATGTGCATTCCTGGACTCTATGGATATCTGCTCACCTGCAATTTCAGCTGCAGTGTCTATGACTCTTTGGCGGGTTTAGACTGCCTGAGTTCTAGACGTAGGAGCTGCAAACCTGATCTTTAACCCAGGGGAGGTCTTATGATGGCTTCCAGTATCACCCTTCACCATGGGATAATAGGTGAGCCAGCACTGGCAACTCAATTTCCATTCTCTTCCTGACTGATTCTTACAACACCTGAACCTCTGGTCCAGTTCCAGGTCACCTAGGGGTTGCCAAGGTCAAATCATTTATGTCACACAAACAGCTGACTTGGATAGATTACTCCAGTACTTGCGGTTCAAAGTGCTGGAACTTTCAGACTACAATTCATCATGCTTCATCATCCAGAACTAAGTCTCATTTTGCTAGACAAGCTAGTCCATGATCATGACAGGTTTGAAAACATCCTGCTCTGATGGTATGATCCAATGATAGTGTAGAACTGTTAATTTCAACAGTGCCTATTCATTTAGACTATATAACATGTAGAAAACTTTATGGTAAGTCATTATGCTCTTGAAGCAGAAGGCAATGCATTGGATTTATTGTACCCTGATAAACTGAAAACTGTACAGACTGAACACACACTTGTGACACATGTCACAGAGGTAGTTAGTGTCCTGAACAGGTTCCATCTTGTGCGTCAAACTGATGCTGAAGCCCTGCACTGCTCTCCTTCTTTAAAATGTGAAGCATAGACTAAAAGAAAGTATAATGGAGCTATAAACTAATCAAACAGAATAGCAGGAACTGCACTGCCTAGGCTAGCAATGATAGGTTAATTGGTTGTTACTAAGCTTGCAGTCCATGGGACCATTAAGGAGCCCAGCCCAAATTCCCAGTTGTCTCCAAGTGCTATTTAGGTAAATGACTTGCTTTTGGTCACATTGGAGACAAATGGCGGAAAGAGACTCAAACCCTGTACTGCAGGAAGTACAGTTAACAGACTTAACCCACTGAACGCAGTGACAGACATGACCTTGTTGATCAATAACCTTGTAGCAACCTATGACTCCATGAAACTATTGCCAACTGTATGGTAATGTACCCTTGAGGAATCTTTGAAGCAACAGTTTCTATTCATGCTAATCAATATTTAATTCATACAAGGCTATAATACCATATTTTGCATCCTTCCAGTTCACACTAACAGATCTTTTTGACATCAAGAACTTTTTTGGGACGGGCTTCTTTAACAAAGTGACTTATCAACTAGTAATAGACAATATTAAAAAGTGAAAAGAATTGTTAACAAAATGGCACTAAGCTTGTTAATCTAAGGTGTTCTGCAGTACAGAAATTAATTTGTCTTTTTGTTATATTTTCATGTTTATGTTTGCATTTTCATAGTCGAGAGCTCTATGTATTATTGAAGGGTATGGTGTGAAATGCCATGATGGGAGGCAGGAAAGTTCATTGTCAATGTCTATTTATATTCCATTATACCTCAGATATTGCCAGCTATTTATTAGTAATTATGAAAATAAAAATAGTTTCATATGTACTTAATACTTCAAAAACAAGTGACTTACAAACTGTTGCAAGAGATCTGCTGGAACCTTGCATGTCCTTGAAAAAACTGTCTGATATTTGCACTGTAAGTTGTACATCTCATATTCAGTGTTATTTATATTACTAATTATACAGTTGTGAATATGTTTTCATACTTCTGTAAATATCTCAATAAACATACACTCATAGAGGAATTCCTTGTTGTCATGTGAAGCCTTATATCTGGTTTAAAACATGTTCTGACAATACATGTCTCGGTAGTGGAGTTTCCAAGATATGGCAATTTATTTGTGAGGTATCACTGTAACAATACTTCTCAGTGATAACATTGCTATTTGTACAGTTTTAATAGCTTTAATTGTTCACAAAAATATTTACATTTGTTTATCTAATGCTTTTTTAAGTTTAATTTTCAGAAATACTAAAAATGCAAGATATGTGTAGGCTGCTAGAGGTGTGGAATTCCACATCGCATAGGATTTAGTGAGTTAAATGTGACTTTCACAGGAAATTCATTTTGTAGTTGAAATCCCTGACATACAGGCATTGTTTTCTGTTTTATATGATTATATCATTTCATAATGCTGTGAGCTTACGACTAATGCAGTATTACCAGATCTGGTGACAAAGTGTTGAGGTAATGTAACGTCTGGCTGTTCACTGAACAACACAGATACTGGAATATATTACCAGCCTTCATGAGGTCTTTATTTCTAGGAAACCCGTAGTGGTGGTGCTGTGGTAGCGTTGTCGCCTCACAGTAAGATGCTGTCCGGTTCGATTCTCATCTAGAGTGACTTCTGCATGGAGACATGCATGAATGGGCGTACCTTCGTTGAAGGTTGTGTGTCAGGCCTAGCAAACCGGTACGTAAAAATCAACTGCCAATCATTAGCGGACCGGAGTTCTGCTGTGGCGACCCCTAACCGGGAAAAGCCGAAAGACCCAAACAAATCTTCCTCATCACATGTAGCTTTCTGTAGCAGGGAATTAGCACATTTAAAGGCAAATACATTGATATGCTACACCCCTTTTTCCTTTTAGAATACAGCCAGGCTATAATGGGTTTTCTAGTTGATTGACACATCATTGTGTGGCCCATGAAATGCTAGTGCCTGATTGTTTAAAATTATTTTTTGTTTAGCTGATGTAATAGTTATGGTTATGACTTTATATGTCAGATACTATTTTAGTTATTTTTTCATACTAAATTCATCTGATCACCTAATAGTGTAATACTTAGGAAAGTGCAGGTAGATTTTGTTTAAGTGGTATTCTGGAGCAATAAATAGCTTTGTAATCCAGTTAAGAGATCTGTAGGTTTTCTGCATATATGTCTATAAGAAGCACATCATCATATGCGTCAATATCCTTTTGTCTATAATGGGATTCTTTTTCATGGTAGCTGAGCATCAGTAAGTCCTTTCCCCCTCCTATTATCTCCTGATCCTTTCACACCCAGTGTACTCCTCACCGGATTAGAATAATCAGTCCCGGGGATGACTTGGTGTCTTAGAAAGGAGAATAGGAAATTACAACTAGGAGGTACTGCGGTGGTGGTGCTGCGGTAGCGTTGTCGCCTCACAGTTAGACGTTGCCCGTTCGATTCTCAGTTAGAGCGTCTTCTGTGTGGTGACATGCGTGAATGGGCGTGCCTTCACTGAAGGTTGTGCATTAGGCCCGGCAAGCCAGTACGTAAAAATCTACTGCCAATCATTAGCGGGCTGGAGTTCCGCTGTGGCGACCCCTAACCGGGAAAAGCTGAAAGACACAAACAAACAAGGTAGACAGGAGTAAACCACCCTGCATTGTCATATATGCTGCTTATGATAGTGTTTTTATTATATGCCCAAACCAAATTCAATGTGTTAGCATGCCTCCACCTTCAGGATCACACAAGTCTCAGTGCCAATGCACTAAACCCACAGGAACCAACAGTTATCATGGCTCCAATTTCACTATAATGACCAGAGAGCACCACTGCATTACCAGGCTATAATTCATACCACACCTTTTGGCCACCTAACCTGGACCGACACACTAAAGGCGGAGGCGTGTCCATATTCATTAAGGATATCCACACCTCCAGGCTAGTTGCTCAGCATAATGCATCTGAGATTATCCAAGTGCAATTAACTCTGGGCGAGACTGCAATCAAAACTGTAGCTTGCTACAGATTCCCACCATGCCCCAGGATTCCCACTCCTGGTTTCTTGATATACTGGAAAATATTAGGGTACAACCCAACACCCTAATGATGGACGATTTCAACTACCCCAACATTAACTGGGAAAACTACTCATGTACCAACTCTTTTGCTCAACATTTTCTGGAATTCATAAATTCCAATGCTTTGGATTAGCTTATTCAAACCCCCACCAGGGGCAGCTATATCCTAGACCTGGTCATTACCAACATGGGTGACCGGTGTTCCACACCAGAGGTCAATTCCTCATTGGTCAGATCCAACCACAAGCTAATCACCCTAAACATTCACATGCTGCCCCATCCCCCATTAGGGAAACCACTGTAAAATATTTCTCCAAAGCCAATTTCACGCTTCTTAAGACAGAAGTGGCAAACTTCACAACACCCATGCAGACGGAGAATAGAGGTACGACTGTTGAATACTACACAAACACACTTTATAAGCACTTACACGAGTGCATGGATCATGATATCCCTAACAGAACCAAGATGCTATCCTACAAAAAAGGAAGCAAATCTGGTGGTCCCCTGCCATAAACAAACTATACAACAGAAGAAAGAAACTGTTGCAAAAAAGAGTAAAATACCATGACTGGAGGAACTCCCTGGTCAGCCTCAGTAAGAAGTTCAGATATCTCATAAAATCCTCCAAAGCTAGCTACGAAAACAAAATTGCCACTGATTCTAAATACACCCACAAAGCATTCTATAGCTATGTCAAGAATGTCAATGGCAACACTCAGATCTGCTCTGAGTTACAGCACAATAGCACTAAATATACAGAACCAACTGATATTACCAACATCCTGGCAGATAAGTTCAGTGCTAACTTTACCCCCCTCTCACCCCCTAAAGGGCCCATCTCTATACTGGAAGAATGCAAAGTTCCTGTAATCACAGCTGCACAGGTAAAAAGCACACTCTCCAAAGCCAAGAACACAGCATCTATGGGACCTGACAACATCTCAGGCTGCGTTCCACATGAACTACAGAACAAACTGGCACCCTACCTAAGTACCATGTTCAATTATAGCCTCACCTCAGGCTTTGTGCCCACTGAATGGTGCACAGTGACGGTTATCCAAGTCCACAAAGGGGGAGCCACCATGGACCCCGGGAACTACCGCCCTATTAGCCTGACAAGCCTGGTCTGCAAGGCCATGGAATGTATCATCATGGAACTTAAAAACCAAAGACATTGATAATCTCAAAACTCTGGACCCCACTCAGATTGGGTTTGTAAAAGGCAGATCACATCTCCTAAACCTGATAGACTTCTTTGAAGCAGTCACCAAAGCCATAGACGAGGGTAAGGTGGTTCACACAGCCTATCTAGATCTTGCCAAGGCATTCTACACCATCCCCCACTCTGGAACTATAGATAAACTCACTAAACTAGGTATAAATCTGTATGTCACAAGATGGGTTGCCAACTGGCTCACTAACAGAACCCACACTGTGAAAGTAGCAGACTCCAAATCTGACTTCAGACCAGTGACAAGTGGAGTGCCACAGGGTTCATTCCTGGGTCCTCTGCTGTTTGGTATCTACTTCTCTGAAGTATGGGCTAACACAGAAAATCTTTGGCTAATGAAGTTTGCAGATGATTGCAAACTAGGACCCATAACTGAAACTCCTAACGATGTGGACATCCTACAAAAGAGCCTCACTGAGACAGATGCCTAGTGTCAAAGCCATGGCCTCAAGCTCAATGCCAAAAAGTGCATTGTCATCCCCTTTTGTAAAAACTCTGTACCCATGAACTACCACATAGGCGGTTGTCTATTTAACACTGAAAGTATGATAACAGACCTTGGGACACAGGTAGACAGTAGTCTCTCCATTGATAATCACATCATCACAGTAGTCAGGAAATCCTTCTACGTGGCACACCTCATCACAAAAGCTTTCTCATCCAGGAAAAAGAGGTCACTGTTCCCCTCTACTCATCACTCATTAGACCCATTATAGAGTACAACGCCCCTTTTGGTATGCACCTCACAAGACATCTACAAGAACTGGAATGGCCAAAGAAATACCTCACAAAGAGGATTACCGGCCTAAAACAGATGCCCTACACAGACCGTCTCAAAAAACTCCAGCTTTACTCCATTACATATCGCCTACTCAGAGGCGATCTCTGCCTAACATACAAAGCTATGTCAAACCCAGAGCTATTGGACATGGTCCACTTAAAGAAATCCCAATCCCTCCGAACTACATGCTCTAGGGACCTAAACCTTGTCACCACAATAAACAGAACATGCTGGAGGGATAGATTCCTGTCCCAGAGACTTACCATACTCTGGAACAGACTAATTATCTATATCAAACAAAGCTTCTCATTAGCACTCTTCAAGAAAAATTTTGATGATTGGATGGAAATAGGAAATTCACCCCAGGGATCACCTCTGTGGCTGTGCTCAACAGGGGCACAGGAAAATAACTTTCTTGGTTGGCGTAAGCCAGGGAACCTTGTTGGCTAGGCTTATAGAGACCCTAGGGCCAATAGCCTAGTACCTACCTATGAACATGTTCCAGAATGTCCCAGAACCCTTCCCATGTATGAGGCATCAGACTCTGCCTCATCATTCTCTTTCTTCCAGCATTTAATCCTCCAGGACTAAGGTCTATGTTTGAACAAGATTGTCTTGAACACAGTCATTGCATCATTCCTGAGGGAGCTGAGTCTTTGATAGACATAGGCTCAAAAGATCATAGAAGGTTACTAGGTTAATCGCCCCAGGGCCCTTACATGACTAGCCAAGTTCAACCCATGTTCTTAAGGGTGTGTGGGTCAAGCAGACACTAAAATCAGCATCTATTGCCCCTGTCCAAGAGGGACACAGATGGAATAAGTAAAGTTAGGTGGTATGGGATATCAAATGGTAAGTGCTTCATTTCTGGGAAGCAAACGTGAAAGGGAGGGGATTGGTACATTACTCAATGCATATTGCCAAGAATTAGCTGGATATAAGGACAGTGATGCGAGTTTTGTCAGGATAAGGCTAATTTCAGCAGTGACTATGCTCACTGGAATGATCTGTTACCTCTGCTTCAATTTTCTGGTGTCGGAAATGCATGGGGGTTTTAACCAAATGATTCATTTTATATGGAGTAATTTGATATGTTCAGCTGACAGTAGCTTTAGGGCTGCTAGAGAAACTTCACGGCATTCTGCTGCATGTAAACTAACCTAAGTGGTAAGAGATCATTCTTTTTAATAACCTTATTGTCTTAATAAATCTGTTCACACTAAGCAAGTAAAAGAACTTACATGTTAGAAAGGAATTCACAAGAAAAAAGAGAGAGGTTAAGGGATACAATCAGGTAGTTATCCAGGTCCAACCATGAAATATAGACATATATTAGAAAATTCCCAATTAATCCTTTCTTAGATCCACCTCTGCATGTAAAGACAGTGTACACTTAATAACGGATTTTATATTAACATTGCATTGTGATTGTTGGTCATAAGATACAGAGGCCTACTGAATTATAATAGGGTGTCTATCTGTACATATTGTGGTTAACACTTTCTGCATTATATGCATACTGCTAGTCCTTGATGTTATAGTAAAGCTTCTTGAATTCTGCCATACCAGATGGTATGCTCCACAACTGTATACAAATATAAACTTAAAAATTCAGAAGCCAGGCATTTAAGGACAAAAAAGGTTCCCTGTTTGTTTGGTGATTTCAAACTGTCAGCAAGCATCTGTACTACTTCTATGCATGGCAGGAAAGAGGGTTGTTGGACCTTAGCAAACAGCAGCCCAAGATCTAATTTACAAATATTACCCAACAGCCACCTATGTTTGACTAACCATCCACTTTTTGATACAAGAAGAATGTCATCATCAGAAATTACACCAGCTTATTTCAGCACTATGTACCAAAGAGATGCAACCTGTAGTTATTTCAGCAATTCCCTGTTCTCTTAAGTACGCATGAACAATTCTGAAACTGCTGACTGCAAAAGGTTGTGACAGTGATGGAAACTTTCACAAACAGTTGATGCATTTTGACTTATTCTTAAGAGGCATCAAAACATGTTATTATCCTTTTAAGTATTACTTTAGATATCGAGGTTCGACACAGGACAAGCACTTATATTAAATAAACTGAATATCCTTAAACTGCTTGCATTACTTCTCAGTCTCTAAGTATTAAAGGAGGTTGTTGCACTTTCCAGATATATGTGCCAGCTGTCCACAATGGTGTCTCATATATTTAATATCTTGTATGACATACCAAATGCATTTTGCGCACCCTCTAAGGTATTAACATATTGATATAATAATATTGATATAATGGTTTCCATGAACATGTTTGTCATATCAGAGATGTTGTTAGTGTTCCTGTCACCAGTGGCATACAACAACCTTGTTTCTTTCCTGCACCTAAGGTCTTAGAATTGTTTTTCTAAGAATTTCTAATAAGTCTAGTTTTAATGGGTAAACCTGATACAAACCATAAATTAAACTGAAGATAAAATATACTGGTGACCATTCTTGCTCCAATTATTTTTTAGGATATTATTAGGGTGCAGGGCTCTTCAATCCAATAGCCTGTAATTCATCTGAACCTGTCAAACAACTCCCACAGAGGTGTCAACAACTCATATGAGATAAATATGATTACTGGCAAGTCATTTACAGTAGTTGTAGCTTATGCTCCATACCATTCTTTGAAATCCTTAGAATGACAGCTTTTTGCCTAATGGCCTAAGACAATGGCTCAGTGACCAAAGGGAACATGATAGGGGACACAAGACGGAATAGAAAAGGGTATTGTATGGAAGCTTTTTATGAATTCTTAGTTTGAAGACATCCACTGAAGTTAAGTTTACAAAAAATGATTACATATCATACTGTAATGACAAATGCAGCTCATATACTGCCAAATTCTAGCCATCAGAAAAGAATCCACCATTTGCTGAAGTAATGCATCATGCTGGCTCATTTCTTAAGATTTCTACTTCACAGGTTTAGTGCATGGGTTTCAGTCCTATTCTCCATCAATATTTACATGATATTTTTACATTATTCCTATAAATGTGTGGTTGTACTATGGCCTCCTCCCAAAAGCGTGCCTGTTGATTGTCTGCTTTGAAATGCATAAATCTAATCATATTTAGCACTTACCCATGGCCTTGTGGCTTGGGATCAGGGTTGAAAATGCTATGGCATTTACACGTCAGATTAACACATAAATTAATCCAAGTACTTCATGTCTGTCAGTTAGTAAAAAGGACTAAAGCTCTAATCTATTAATAAGTGGTGTCTTGTGCCAATAGTACCATGTTTGAATCTTTCCAACTTAATTTGTCTACTGTGTGACCTTGAGCAAGTCACTTAACCAGACAGTACTTTGTGGAAGATTGGCAATGTCTAGTAACCATGTGTAAATCCTATACACTGGTTTCTAGTTATAAAGTACAGAAAAAAGTGAGAATTGCAAACAAACCCTGAGCATTTTTCTTTCCTAAGGAACTTTTACAATCTTCAGTTTAGTATTTGCACTGTATAAAATGCAATAATAAAAGCACTCAAGGGGCAAACATTTTTTCTGTTTGGATGTACAGTGAATATTTTGTATGTTTAATACAATATCAAAATTTTCTCAAAAACAGGACTGACAAAACAATTAACACACTTGGAATTATAGAAAAATGCCATATTATTGCCTTTTTTAAATAAGTGCATGAATTTATTATCCAAATAACTTCCTCTAAATTATGTAATATTTCCCTACACATGAAAATAATGTGGATAAAGGCTATAGCCTATGACTTTAGACCTCATCAGAAACACTGGATGTCTATCGTGGGGTAATAGCGTCCATGTATTGCTTACATGCTGGCATCTTCCATACCCCACCTGTTCATTCATAATGCAGACCTGCAAATTGAAGAGGTAAGTGAGCAGTAGTGATGGATTTGCATTTAGTTAATTTCTTGTCATTTAATCCAGACTAGCTCAGTTATTCATGAAAAGTATTAGACCAGGAGTTCTGTTACGAATGGCCAGCATTATGGATCCCTTATTAAATTAATCCTTTATGACCATGATTTTCCCCATGGAACCATACATATCAACAAGGAATATCACACTTAATTATGCAGACACACCTCAATAAACCCTTCATCTCATGTGTCAGCCAGTACCCCAGACTGAAGACAAACCTGTCCATAACTGTAACATGAGATCCTCACATGCAGTATGTTTCAGCAGTGTAAATTATGACTACCACATGTATACACATCACCGTTTTGTAAGGAATTTCCCCACAATATTTACTCTGCCAGGCCATCCTAATTCTCAGACTTGAAGTGGTGACAAGCAGTCCTGTGCACAACAGTGCCACCAATAAAACATCCATCATCCTCTGTAGCAGCAATGTTTTTATCACAGGATGATCTGCAACAGCATGGCTACTAGCTGTACATATAGACCAGCAAACAACAAAATCCATACAAGGCATTTGGAAAGACCTTAACAGTGTGCACTTAACCTAGTGCACATTCTTAAGGGAAAATGCAAAAGCATAAGATGCTTTGGTGCAATATTTTATAACTATTCTTTATTTTTTTAAAAAATATATAACTCCCTAGTGTTTTTGTTTGGCAACATAAGATTCACAGTCATGTATTTAACTTGATTCATGTGTTGGAGATTAATTTTCTATAATAATTGCTTGTTTGTTTTGTCTGTTGCTAAATACACTAAAATTCTTTAACCTCAGGCAACGATGATATGGCTCTACAGGCATTCCCAGTTAGAAAATCGTTATAATAGCAGGCATGTCAGTTTCCCTTCTGAATGTTTCCAATTAGTGAAACACAAAACCCATGTCTTACCCTCACTGATGCAGTATTTCTGCGTTCCCATACAAAAGATCTCTTATTTCACTGAAGCCAAAGGGCTCTGCAAGCTATTCATGGTAAACTCTATATTGCCATTTAAAATACTGAATCCACAATCAACTAAAACAACATGTTACTATATTCTGTTATGATAAGAAATGAAAACTCTGTCTCCTGCCTAAACTGTTATTAATCCAGGCAACCATCCTGTTTGCCAGAAGACATGAAATAAGTCAGTCAGAAAATGGTTTCCCACTGTAATGTGCACATTATATTTTCAATTTATTTTCATAATTCCTCATTCAAATGGCTGATGATGTTTTTGTTCCTGTAAACTCTCTAGATGCTTTATATTTTGGCCAGTATAATTTTAATAGCACAAAAAGCAGTAATGCATGGTGTGGAAAAACTTATAAAGTTGTTAATAATTTGCACTTAACCTTCTCCATGATATTAGAGAAACATTGACATTCAAAAAGCATATTTTGATATCATATGGAGGATTTATAACTACTGTACACTTTTAAAGAATATAGAAAAAGCAGCACTCTCTATAACTTGTAATTATATGTAAGCAATTATAGCACTATGAAGTATCAGGGCCAAAGAGACCATTTTTTTTTAATTCTGGTGCTGAAGGTTGAGTTTATGGGAGGTGCAGAGCTGGGACAGGAGAAAAAGCAGGGCATACATTGATATATATATATATATAGTAATAAAAGGGGTTACTTCTGGAAATACTGTGTGTAGAGTGGCACAAAACAGGATGCAGCTTATTGGGTTCAAGCAGAATGATACTAATGCTTGGTGGAGATGTTACAGAATACATTGTTTCTGCCTAGGGATATAGCATCTAACTTTCTTTGTTATTTAAGTGCTGTTTTAATTTTCTCATCAATTCATTACAAAGATATGATAAAAGTTTCTTATCAAATACTCTGAACTGAAATTTCCCTATTAGATATTTATAAACCTTTACAATGTCTTCTAATGTGATTAAAGCCTGGCTACTTCCTATATAATAAATGGTGAAATTAGATTGCATTTTTGTTCAAGGTGCTGTTTTGTGAAGGATAAGAGGAATAATTTATGTGCAAGATGATAGAGCTTGAGTAACAGAAGAATAACCACAGTCGGAAAAGTTAAGGCACCTATCAGCAGTTCTCCTTGTCTGATGTAAGACCTAGCTTAGCAGTATATGCACGAGAAATTCTTAACAGAGTCTGAAGACTGTGTGGTCATGTGATTAGTATATATATATATATATATATATATATATATATATATATATATATATATATATATATATGGAGATATCTATATAACTTATTAGTGGTTAACTTTCCCGGAGTTAAATTGTGACATTCCGGGAGTTCAGCATTGTGAACTTTCAACGTTCTGGTCTTGCTGATTTGTAAGTTGATGTTCCACTAAGTTGACATTTTAAAGTAGACCCCTACGTATATATAAATTTATATATATTTACTATTAATTTAGTCAATTAGTTAGTTTTTTAACTGGGAGAGAAAACTGTCCTGCAGACCCTTTTAAGACACATGCTGGGCCTTCAAGGCAATTGCAATGGCATAAAATGCATTAAGGACATAAACATAGTGAAATCAGTAACAAAGGAAAACATTTATTAAATTTATAACTGAATTTGTCCAGAAGACAAATAAACAGGAAAAACTAATATGTTAGAAAAAGAAATGTTTACATAAATTACATTAAATATAGAATATCTTTTAGGTTTGCATGTATTTGCAAGTAGCTAAACAGATAATAAGTTGACTATAACAAATTGTACCTAAGCATTTGTTTGTAGATTTATAACAAAAGAAAAGTTATAGAATAGTAAAAATATATCAGTTATGTATTGTCATTGAAGCAGATACATTCGTATTACTTGTAGAGATGAGATTGTAGTTGTTTACAGAATTGTGGCAGATTATTAGCTAGTCTTGACTCCTCTGGAAAGACATTCCATGTAAGTGGAGGAAGTTTAGGGAATATTTTCACTCAAGGCTAGTTGAAACAGAGGTCTGTGTAATAGGAGGTCCTCATGGCACCTAAGGCTGTAATCTGTAAAATGAAAGGGTAGCTTGATCTTGAGAACAGAGCAGTATGAGTTGTAAAGGAGTTTGAATGTGATGGTATTAAGTGGAAAGGAGGACATTTGTTTGATGGTAAACCAAATGGATATATGTAGGGTAGTACAGAGGTGGTTTCCTCATATGTAAGAGATGTATAAACCTGAATATTCTGTCTGCAGTCTTTGGAATAAGGAGGAAATTTGAATAGCGCTAAATTCAATTTGGGAAGTCGACATTCTTGTCTAAGAATCAAAACACTGAGGCAATAGTTCTTCTTGCTTCTGAGATTAAAAAAAGTCACATTTATTTGGTGAAACAAGTTAGTAGTCTGTTTGTTTTGCACAAGCTACTCTGTTGCAAAATGCTGCAAAGGATGCCATCTGATAAAGATTAGTTATACAAAATAGTGGGTGATACTAATGAGAGGTGTTAAGTCATTAACACTTAAAAATCCATTGCTTTTATGTGCCTATTTATCCAAATGATGAAAATCCTTTGTAAGTGGAGGAGTATAGGGATGGAGACCTTACTACACACATCGATGATCTAGAATTGATAACAGCCATATACAGTGCAGCAGTAAGCCATGAGAATTGGGAGTGAGCATCCAGTATCACTGCAGACATTCATGATGAAGGGTCCAACCCTGCTGTAGGAGAGGTGCATGTGTCAGACAGCAGGTATGGATCACGTACACAAAGAAAAGGATGCTGGGTGGGGAACACCCATAGGATGGGCTGCACTCTAAATAGGCTTATGGGTGTGTACATCCTCATCAAGAGGCATATAAAAGTCACTATATCACTCCTAATGAGCAAGAGGGGGGAGGGGGAATATCAAGAGAAAACAAAAAGGTTTTCTAGCTCCCTGCTGGATGTCTGATATGATCCTTATTTCCTACTTTCTTACACCGGTATCTATGGGTGGATGGAATATGGGGATCACCTCCAAGGATGATATAATTGGGCAAAAAATAGATAAATTAGTTTTGTACGAGCACTGAGAGTGTCAGACTAAAGGCAAGTGCCCCGCTCGGCTCCCTGTTACAATGTCTGCACTGTAATACCAAACGCCAACATATCAGAAAAAAAAAGACTGATCATGCAAGAGAAGAATAAATGTAGAACATCACTGTTCTCCATTGAACTTCTTCACCCAGAACCTCTGAACTTATATATACCAACAATGAGATTGCCATAACTCAGAGAAAAGGGAATATTTCAGGAAATCGGCCATCTCAGACTTAATACATTTCAGTTTTTTTTTTGGCCATCCAGTCTCCATGGTTACCATCCCACACTTTGTATATTTGGTCAGTTCCCTTATGTCCGCTGAAGAACCACTGCTACATAAGAAACAAAGGCACTTTTGTTAGACTCCTATTTAGCTCTAACATTTAAAGGCACAGTTCAAAATTGATTGGTGGATTTGCTGCAAGTGACTGAAGATGCAACTGCTTATAAGTAACCATATAAAAGAAGAAGTTTATATATAGAAGTGAATGGTCTAGCGATACACAGTAGTATCTTCATAAAGTATTGTACTGACAGACTCATTTTGTGTTGCCTTTGGGAAAACAGCCCCATACAGTCAACTGCATAATCAGTTTCTCAGGAAGTGACAGGTTTATCATCTAAATAAACTACTCAGCCATTTTGCTGTTTGCATTACACAGTGTGCACCTATATCCAGTATATCATGAACAGAATAAACATTAGACGTAAAACATGCAGTCAGCTGTATCTTATCACTGCTGAAATGCAGACAAATTCACACACAGAACACTCTGATGATAATGACAATGCAGGTCATTGTTCCATTTTTTCTGAGAAATAAAAGGCTACATGGGCTGCATTGACCTCTTCTTCCACAAATGTAACAATTCATTACATTAATATCCGGCTTACATTTAGCATCATGTTTCAGTCAGTGGTTATATACTGATCTTTTTCACTTGTAGATTACCATCTAGGAGAAAAGTGAGAATCATAAACAGAACTAATTAAGTTGCCACTGTGCCAAACTGAAAGCACTGCAGCTTTGTATGTTTTTTACTGGTATAAAAGCTCAGTTTATATTAATAAATGACCAAGGTGCTAACTTATTATTCTAAGAGGCTCAATTGATTTTCTATGTCCCCCATCTAGAATTTCAGTGTCTAAAGTTCAGTTTTGGTCTCTAGTAACCATGAAGTTTCAATGTGCTCCACACATATATGATTATTTCTGTCAGTAAACAGTGATTTCTACTCACCTTGCAAATGCATGTTGGCTGATTTCCCATAAGTTGCTACATCAGTTTTATTCCCCCTGATCACTGTAGCTGAAAAGTATCTTCATTGCATCAGTTCAATTACCTAGATGACAAATTAATTCATTTAAAAAGTAAGCATGGCACAATGGTGCAGGAGTCAACCTTGCTGCCTCAAAGCACTTGGATCTGTTTACCCTCTCCGCAGAGTTTATATAGCACTCATGTTTCTGAGTGAGTTTTTGCTGTGTGCTTCTGTTTCTTCACATATCCCATTGATGGCGTCACTGTCTAATTCGTGTTTGTACAAATTGCTTGTAGGTGTATGCTCTGCATGAGAGTGAGTGTTTTTGTCATATAATGAGGTGACTCCTTTTAAAATTAGTTAATCTATCTTGTGCATAGTGAAATGTCCAATCCATGTTGTAACAAGGTTTGCTTTCCCAGTGATACTAAAATGGATAAAGTATACAATCTGAGAATGAACATATGAATGGATGAATGAAAAAGTGATATTTTCATGTGGTCATCAACTCTGAAAGGAACTTTGGAATCGATAATGGACTGTATTCTTGGTAATGTGCTATATTTCCACTTCACCAGCTGAGACCTTGTTGAAATAAGGTCTTTGAAATTCATTTATTTCTACTTTATACATATTGCAAAGTCACTCTAAAAAAGTCCTACACAAAATCCTAGAATGAAAACTTCAAGTCATATTACACTTCAGTCTGCTACTTTCAGAAAGTCAGTCACCTAATTCTTCATCATCAAAACCACCTATATACTTCCAGCCCAGGATCTTGCAAATGCTGTCTACTGACTTCACCAACATTTTCTTGTAACATCTTGGTTTCTAGTCAAATTCAGCATTACCAAAAAAAAAAAAAAAAAAAAAAAGTAAATAACAGGTGACATTGGACTTCTCCTTGGTTGTAGTTTTTGACTCTCTAGTATGACAGTTTTGACATGGCAGAATTTATCCAATCAGTCAACAGTTATCCAGCTTATTTATCCAGAGCTGATCATGATTTGGCACTGAGAGATCTGCTAACATTTGAAGCCATCCTTGACAAAGCCAATGAAATTAAGTATCATTTTACACTTGCCTATCTCATTTTCATTATACTGTGAAATATTTCTGTGCTGTTTATTGTTTTTCTGCAGTTATTTAAAGTTTAAAGTTGCATTTTCAAACTGCTGTAAGGGCTGCTGTTCTGCATTTAAATACATTTGTATCTAGTGATTTTTAGTTTGTACTCAGCATCTGTTCATGGTTCCTTAACACTTGCACTCCAAACCAGTAATTTTACATTAACAATGTCAAAGTTTGCAATTTTTAGCAGGAGAGGGCTGATTTCACTTATCTGAGCTGGGAATTGCTGGTGGAAAGCTTAATGTGTGCTTACCAGATTGGCCTTAGGGTATAGCTAGTACAAAATTTGCTTTTTTCTGCTCATATATAAGCCTTCTGTTTGCATGAAGCTGCTCTTAGCAACGAAGCAGTTAGTAGTACCTTGTGTATATGCAATCACCAGAAGCTGAAACTTCCCTATAAAAAAATTGCCAAGGCACTTTATCTCAGTGCTGTGCTACTCACAGGGCAACTGGTTTGCATGGTGAGCTGCATTTATGCATTTAGTTAGGACTATTTAGTTCTACATTACATTATTACAGCACCAGGACAATCACTACTGAAACAGCATCTGGTGTGGGCACTGGGTAGGATTGCTGGATAGGTTAGCTTTAGATTACACCAAGTAAGCACCCTTCCTTCATCCAGTCACAAACACCATTCTGTCTTGTCCTTTCAAGTACACATTAGGACTCACAACCTTGAATGGGCACCTTTCTGCTATCTCTGCATCCAGCTTGGTAAACATGGGCATCTTGAGGCAATGTAGCAATTGCTCTATGTACACTGACAGCCACTTAATCCTCGAGCAGATAAATACAGTATGTAAGGGATGTAGTTAAATTGACACTGGCAGCTAGACTCTCACCTAAGAAACAAAAAAGAACAAACAGATTGTCAGTGACTCACACACATCAATCACTGCACCCACAAATGCTAGACACTTAGACCCACATATGAGGAAGGGATCACAAGTAACTTACCCAAACCTATAAGGCCTCTCAGGTGCAGTCCTCAGAAACTCTGCATTCACACAAAGAAGACAATTTTGATCACAACACATAAAGCCACATCTCATTGTGTCTCAATACCAAGCCTATAAGGCAAAACAGCCCACAACCCAATATTCTGGTCATAGGAGACTCCACTGTGAGACACACTGATGTCCCTCTTACCAGACTGGATAAGGAGAAGGCTACAGTTAGTTGCCTGTCAGGGGCCAGGATCTGGCATATCACCCATGCATTCAGGTCACTTACCACCAAGTACCAGTATTATGCAGTCAAAGTCTATATGGGCATGAATGACCTGAGATGTATCTTCCCAGACTATATGAAGAGAGACATGACTGAGTTCTCAGAATATGTGTCACAGGCAGGTATGAGCCTATCATTGAGCAGCATTCCACTATCTCCAAGGATAATGCTACAATACCAACAGAAATAATCAACTTTAACAATTGGCTTAGTTATTGGTGTCATTCTAAAGGGGTCCAATACTTGTCAGCCTGCAGGACATGGGTAACAGGCCTGGGATGCTTTGCCATGGATGATCTTCACCTGTCACCTCTAGGCTTTCAGATATTGGCAAAACATTATCCCCCCATAGTGCATTTTTTAGACATTACCAAACAGACAAAGCTTCCAGCATAGCAAAAGCTGCTCAGGACAAGACACAGGTGTTACTACTCAATTCTAGGAGTCTCAACAAGAAAATGCTCTCCTTAGAAGCTCTCCTCACCTTGGAGAATGCTGATATCTGTGTAGTTACTGAAACATGGTTCAAAGCTATGGAAAGCACTTTCATGTATTTTTTAGACATTACCAAACAGACAAAGCTTCCAGCATAGCAAAAGCTGCTCAGGCAATACACAGGTGTTTCTACTTAATTCTAGGAGTCTCAACAAGAAAATGCACTCCCTAGAAGCTCTCCTCACCTTGGAGAATGCTGATATCTGTGTAGTTACTGAAACATGGTTCAAAGCCATGGAAAGCACTTTCATGTGTTCCGACCATCTAATGAACATGAAAGAGGAAAAGGCAGAGGTGTATCTATCTACATAAAGGATAAGCACACCTTAAGGCTGGTCAAACCATATGACATGGTTGAGGTACTCCATACCCAACTAACCATGGGAAAAATCCATTACCGTATTATTGCTACAGATCTCCCACCATGAACCAGGAAACACATACATCTTACATAAAGTGATTAGAATCACTCATTATCCAGCCCAATAACATACTCGTGGGTGACTTTAACTACCTCTCCATTAATTGAGAGGCATACACAAACCTACATGCAGGCCCAAATAATTCTTCAGTTTGCAAATCCAAATGCCCTGGATCAGCTAGTCTGTAGTACCAATACGGGAACAAATATCCTAGATCTTTTACTAACAAATATGGTAGTGTGCTGCCCCCCACCTCCCCCCAACTAGTGTGATATCCTCACTGGTAAGATCAGATCACAAAGCAGTCTCCCTTGGAATAAAGGTAAAACTAGACCCCCACCTAACCCCCAAAACTTTGAGAACTTTTCTGAGGCAAACTACCTCCTATTAAGTGATGGCAGAGCTAGTTTCCAAGCTTCCCCAAACCTAGAAAACAAAGAAGCCCATGCACAGGCATACACAAAAGCCTCATACGATCATATAAACAACTGCATAGAAACAGCAGTACCAGACCAAAATAAATACAGGTCAAACCGCAAAAACAAGCCACCTTGGTGGACCCCTGGTATTAATAGGTTGTACAACAAAATAAATAGAATCCTGTTGAGAAATAAGAGGAAATGTGCCCAGCAGAGCAAAAAGTCCCTCATTAGTTTAAGCAAGTAAATCAGAAAACGAGTTAAGGCTCTCAAAGCAGACTTTGAGGTAAAAATAACCTCCAAAGCTAAGGATAACCAAACGACATTTTTCAGTTATGTCCATAATCTTAAGGTCAGCACCAACAATGTGCAGAATTAGTTGTAGATAGCATCAACTATACTCATCCAGAAGATATAGCAAATCTGCTGGCCGATAAATTTAGCTCAGATTTTAACTCCTCATCATTCCCAGTTCTCACACAAAAAATATGCTTCAACACTCCACCGCTAATTACTACCAAAGAACAGCTTGTGAATGTGCTCTCTAAAGCTAAAACATAGTTTCAGTGGGACCTGGCAATACACCAGGTTGTTTTTTATACAAGAATCAGCACCTATCAGGAGCATTAGGATCTCTGTTAAACCATACCCTCTGGACCGGCTTAGTACTGATAGACTGGAGGATACCAACGTCATCCCGCTGCATAAAAGGCAACATCAACTGACCTAGGAAATTATAGGTCCAAAAGATTGACTAGTCTTATATGTAAGGCCATACAAAGAATAATCATGGCCTGATAAATGACATAAAAAAACTTCCAAACACTGGACCTGACCCAATTCAACTTTGGTCAAGGGCGGATCATGCATACTAAATCTGCTGGACATCTTCAAGAAAGTCACTGTTGCCACTGATGAGAGTAAAACAGTGCATACCACATATCTTGACCTGGCCAAGGCATTTGACAGAATTTCCCACTTGGGAATTATAAATAAGCTCATAAAACTAGTGCATTATGTAAGTATTTCGTCTCTATGCACACACACACACACACACACACACACACACACACACACACACACACACACACACACGTGCACACGCGCACACACACACACGCGCACACACACACACACCTACCCGCGCGCACACACACACACTCACAGTGCTTTATGTATATACAATGAACAACAGATGCACACATATGCAGAAACTCAAATGTATACCAATAAGCACACACAGACACACACACACATACACACACAGTTTTTGCTAAATGTAGCTTTTTAAGCCACTGGTAGTAAAAGGAAAGTATAACGCCAAATACTTGTAATTGTGCTACAGTTACTTTTGTTAACAGAGCCATCTACTTTAGTTTTATTTTTATTTACTTATTTTTATTTTTTTAATGCTCACTAAACTTCCATATTTAATGAATGTAAACAACATGGTGTTAATTTTTTTCCTTTGGTCTGTGCCCCACAGTAGCTTAATATGCTTCAGTGAAGCAGTGGACCTAACACTCCTTAAAGAGAATATTGCATGACATGCTCATTTTATAAACATAATTTAATGCAATGTGCTGTCATGGCTCCTGATTTACACAGCCAGGTTACTCAGATGATTACTTGGGTCTATATTATATTGTCAAAACGGCATTACAGTGAATGCCGTTTCGATGACACAAAGAATGAAATGCAAAAACAGCAAAACCCCAGGTCACAGATTTTTTTCCTAGGGGAAAAATTCAGTAGACAACCAACACAAAACACACCAATAAAAACATTTCAAAGTGGGGGGTTTCGTCCCACACCCCCCCTATGTGGGGGGCTGTGCCCTCCCACCCTCTAACTAAATATGCCAACTCTGAGATCGCACTACAGTGGGGTAAAGGGCAATGTCACGGCTCAGGTCAAGTGATTTTTTTTCCCTAGGAAGAAAATCGCTGACCTGACCTTTCACTGTTTTTGCATTTCGTTCTTTATGTGTCGTGAAAACGGCATTTGCTTTAATGCCGTTTCGACAATATAATATAGACCTGATTACTTAGCCATGTAAAAGTTCACTGCTGGCAGAAAAAGTGACCACTGCAAAAACAAGATGGTCAGTCATTCAAGCCTATGGGAGAATTCATGGTGCAGGTAAGTTCAGTGAAGATGTGAAGGGTGTGTTAGTGTGGGTATGTGGGTGGACATGGGTGTGCTTGTTGGTTGGGGCATGAATGAAGCTGCATGAATACATGTGTCTGCTTGGGTTTTCACACTAGGGGAAGTTAGGATGGAAGTTATGAGTCTGGATGTGCATGTGTGTGTAGGGGGTGCGTTTGATAACATGATGCATACACCACTGAAGAGAACACTACCACTATGAAGTTTGAGTGTTCTAGAACTGGCTAATGTGTGATTCAAAAACATGCTAACGAGCCAATTATGAGGTCTTTCTTTTTCGACCATAGCTGTCTCTGAATGGCATTTTCTCAGTATCTCTGTAATTGATTGACCTGCAGCAGGCAATCATCATGAGTTGCAAGCCTTTTTTTCTGAATTGAAGAGACTGTAAAACTTTATGCAGTTTATTTAATGATATTTCTGTCAGATGACATTTTTATATACATGGTTATTGTGCTGCAGGTCATGACTGAAAATGGTCCTTGGACAAGTCCACTCACCAGGTAACCAAAGTGAAATAAGTAGGTTAACAAGATTGCAACAAACATTGCCAAACAGCATTAAGATGTCATCCTTACTGACACTTTAAAATGATTTTACATATTGCTGAAGAGACAAAAGAGCAGTTACTATCCAGTACATAGTTTCTCAAAAGGTGAGCCTAGCCTCCCTAGCCTATTTCAGGGGAGACTCAGACAAAACTGAAATTTTCTGCACCAAAAAAAAAAAAAATAGGCATATAATTTAATATTTTATATATGACCAAGCTAAATGGAGGGTAACAGTCTGTGAATGTGTACACTTGACTGCAAATCAATAGTAAAAGAATATTGTAATGACAAATGAGCCAGATGTTGATTATTTCAAAAGCGAGCACTCATATGTCTCTTTCAATATCACACACACAAATTCTGCATGAGGAGGCTCAAAAATATATTTTTGATATGGAGAGAAGGCTCAAGTAATTCACTGTGGTTTGAAAGAGGCTTCAATGACAGAGTTTGAGAGCCGTTAATAACTATGATTTTATACTTTGCCAGTCCCACTAAGCCACTAGCCTTTTCTCAGGGGCAACCCAAGGTAGTATTTGTCCAGGGCATCAGACAACTTCCCCTTCTCATTTTTATAGGTGCTGTTGGGTCTTTTCCATCAACCTAAGCTACAACCAACTCAAGCAGATGGGACCTTGGTTTTATGGCTTATCCAAAGAAAGACATACTCAGGAGTGCAGCACTTCTTTATGCTTCACAGCAGTGTCAGAAGTAGATCTGCCTGATGTGGGAACAATCAAAGCTGAGTCCACTACCTGTTGTGCCACTGTCAGTATCTGAATAGTGTAACATGGAAGAATTCAGCAAATTTTACTGATGGATCTTCTAATATAGAATATAATAAATAAGCAGAGAACCAGATAACCGACAGGCAAAAAAAAAAAAAAAAAAAAATTATAGTGGATGTTTCAAAGAAAAGAGTAAGACTTTCCAGTAATCACTTATAATAGGGTGCCCTGTAGATGTCTGTCTGCACTTATAATTATTTGCTCATAAAAGCTTTTTAGTTCATTTGTATGTCTCTTGCAGGTCCTAATAAAATAAACATGGCGGTATTAACAATCTGTATCAGACATTCTTGCACCAGTAAGAATATGATGCAGAAGGGATGCTCAGCAGGCAATTCATCCAGGGGTTATAGGCCTGCTTGAAGGGTTCAAGTGATACTTTCTCATCAGTGTAGTCTCTCAGTCTTGCAGTCATACACAGATAGTCTACACGACATTTCCAACTTTATATTTTAAACATCGTCATTTCTTCTAATAAATTCATGAATATTGTCTGATATGTGTTAGCTTCAACTGTGTAAAGTCATAACTGTAAACTCAGTTTTTTTTCTAACTCCTATTTTACCTCATCTGTGCCTACTTACCTAATGATTCCATTCTCTTTGCAAACCTTTAATTATACGGTTGTGGGGAAGAAAAGATTTCTTATTAACCTGCAGAGTAGATGTTTTATGGTTCAAATTTTTACTTAACCTTGCATGTACAACAGTTCTTTTAAGCATGTTGGGTAAGAGAGGGCTAGTCTTTGAGATGCAAGATGCGAAGTGCACTTCCTTAAAATTACAAATATCTGCTCAAAATGAAATCACTTTTAATCCAAGGATCCTTGTATATCCTCAATAAAGAGATCTCTTGACTCCCATATCTTGCCTGTAATTCCATGCCACAAATATTCTTTACCTTGCAGGCTACTTGGATAAGCTTTTGTTCTAGACCTACTAGGGTCCCAGACATGGCCCTTGCTATCTTTACCTGTGTTACTCCTCTCCTGAAGTATCAAATCCAGCTCAGGTGGTAGTTAAATTGGTAATGCAGTAATCTTAGCACAAAGTATCTGCTGGCACACTGTAGCCACACTGCCAGCTAATAAATCTGGGGTGCCCAAACCTCCCAAGTCAATAAGGACATTCAGTTTTCTCCTGGCTACCCTATGGGTATATCCAAATAAAGCCATACATGGTTTCCTAATCTTTCTGAGTCCTAGCAGAGAAAAGCATTTGGAGTAGATGGTTATGAGGAAACAAGGCTTTGAGGAGTATTCTTATTTTAAGTCCCTTATTACTTTCTAGGAATGGAGGCTTCACATTTTTTTCACATTTCCAGTTTACTTTTGAGTTCCTTCCAAACAGGAAGGAATGTAAGATCCAACCATTTGTGACAGTCCTTAAACACAGCAATTCCTAAATATGTACAAATCTGAATAATTTCTAGCTGAAATGCTTAAACACTGTCTACATTTAATTCACATGCAGTATTCAGAGACTATGAGCTTATCTGATTTAAAAATTAGTCCAAAAAATTTGTAGAATTGACATATTGCAGTTAAATCTAATTCTAGATGTGCAAGAACACAGCCGATCCCAAGGGAGATGAGTTTTTGATGTACCATGAAGGTTTCCACCACTAAAACAAAAACACTGGAGGAAGTAGACATTATTTTTTGGTTCATCTAGAAAATATAAAAAAGGATAGGCTATAGGAGATTCACTGATTCATTTATTTATCCATCCATTCATTCATTCATTCATTCATTCATTTACTCATTGTCAGTTAACCTCTTTAACCTAATTCAGAGGTGTGCTGGAGAAAGAGCCTATCCCTGCTCTTATTGGGTAAAAGACAATGAAACTAAGCCTCAATATGATGCCAAATTCAAAGGGTAGCAAGGGTTGGGTGAAGAAATCAATTGCTCTAGGCTTAAGCTGTTAGAAGCATTCTTTTTTTCTGTACCAGCTTTCAGAAAGGAAATGGATCTTTTTTATTTTTTCACTCTTAAAGGGCTGAGAGGGCAGGTTATCATCATGGGGACCAGGTGCTAGTTGAGTCAACTATTGGTCTGTGCCAAACCACTACAGAATGTACTTATACACACACACACACACACACACATGCACACACACACACACACACACACACACACACACACACACACACACGCACGCACGCACGCACACGCACACGCACACACACACACCATGGATATCTGCAGGTAAATTGGACAATCACCAATTTGTGTATGTGGGAGGAAACCAAAGAACTGTGCAAAACCTATATGGACACAAGAGAGGACATGCATACTCTACACACAAGATACTCTAGCCAATAAGTGAATTGGAGAAATAAGTACTTTGAGGCAATACCGCTAACCAATATGAGATGGAATCACTGACATTTCCATAACAAAGACCTCTTGCTGCTATAGCCTTCTATGACCTTCAAAAGGAAGGGCCACTCTAACAAACATAACAAATAAAGCAGCAGTCATAAACTTCATCATGATATAGCATAAGAAATCAAACATTTAGATAAAGCATTATGAGATATGCCAGACTAAGTGCAACCAACACTAATTTACAACATACAATCACAAGTGTGTAATGATGGAAGTTATTTTGAAACACTGAGATCACTGTACTTCAGACTATGTGGCCACCACATTAGGGAGTGCATGGGATGAAAAACCACAGCAAAATGCTTTAATTCTGTTTTTTTAGTGACTTTCAAATTTCATTGCACAAAATGCTAACTTACTATTGTGTGATAGCACGTTTGAGTGCCTATCATATGTGTAATAAACATCTGGCATGGAGCCGCTTATAAGATCATGTCTGCACTGTCTCCCCTTTGCAAACTCTTAATTCATTGGATTAGTGAACTTGGAAAATTATATTTCCAGCTGGCATGCAAACATTTTTGAAATCATTTTATTAGTTCATTCATAGGAAATGTTAATCCTGCCTAACATCACACAATGCTTACAAAATATCATAAGATCTATGAGATTTGAGATCTGATGAAATTCCAAATGATGAGTAGCTATCAAGACACTCTAAACACATATACACAACCGATAACATAAATTAATAAAAGGAAGGCAGAACACATAACTCGCCATTAATACCGTCATTTATTCATAAAAGATAAGTGGTTTTGTCTTACTCTATAGAAAACTTCATCAGATGAAAATTTATTCCACAAATAGCTGTTTTAAAGAATTCTAAAAAGTCAGATGACTGCCAGGCCTGTATCAGCTACTAAAATTTAAAGAACCACAACATTAAATATCGCACAAAAATGCCAAATATATAAATTAATCAAACCCACAGTGAACATCACTCCTTTTTAACAATAATAACATTCAGTATATGCCAACTCAATAATCACCTCCTTGTGAGAAAAAATACGATCTTATATATGTCTTCAATTTCAAAAGTTAAGTGATAGATGAAACTTCAATTAACCCAAGCAAGCTTCCTGAATTTAAATGACACTGACAATATGCTTCTTTTTTCTCAAGGTTTAAAACCCAAGGACCTGCTCTTGGATTTGATACAATCTTTTTAAGAACTATAAACTTAAATTCATGCCCCAGATGTTCACACATGTGTTTGAAAAGTGCATTTGTTAACTTATTTTTCCTAATCTCATAAATATGTTCATATAGTCTCTCTTTTAATTTCTGCTCTGCTTTTTCCTATACAGAATCCTGGGCACATTTGGCATAAAGCCACATAAACTATACCCATGGTATTGCAATTGTATCACCATTTTACCTTAAATTCTTGATTGTTAACCAAAACTGTTTCCCTCATTCTAATATACTTACAACAATTGCAACAGCCATACTTATTTATTATAGTGCCCAGTTTCAAGATTATTAGTCATGCATTCAAAAATGTTTTAAAATGTATCCCTTTCTTATACACAATTAATTGTCTTCCCCAACCGTTTTTTTAACTACACTATCTTCATCCATTACAATCCAATTCTTATGCATTACCCAATTGATTAGTTCACTGTCCGTAGAAAAAGTAGTGATAAATGCATAATAATCCAACTCTCTTTCATTTTTTTAGCTTTTATTTAAATTTAAAAGAGGACCCCTCCCCTGTTCATTTTCCTATACCAGTAACCAAAATAGGGATAAAATAATTATTTTTCTTTTTTTTTTTATAACCTCATACATCAAATTATCTGTGAATATATCCAGATAACTGCTTTTACTGAACATGTCCTTTAGTAAATAACATTCATCAATAAAATTTTCATCCAGTGAAACCTTACATGCTGCTCACAGAAATTGTCCCTTCACAACTTATCTCATCTGTATTATCAGATGGGAACTACTATAGTGCAAACATGTATTTGAATAGCTTGGCTTTCTATAAATCCTTGATATATATTTCTTATTCACCTCATCTTTAGCCAGTCACACATCTAAATAAGCAACATGCTTCTCCCCCATTTCATATGTAAAACTCAAAAAAATGTAGTACTATTTATATAATCAAGAGACAGAGATATTTTTTTTCTTTACCATCCCTCCATGCAATAAATATGTTGTCAAGTTATCTTCTATATAAATACTGTGATCCTACAAACTGACTGTTGAATAAGAAATTCCTCTCCTGCTCAATCATAACTATATTCACAAATAAAGGTCCACACGTGGACCCCATTGCCATACCTTTTTGTTGTAAAAATACTGGCCCTCAAAATAAATATAGTTATTTTTAATACTATGTCCAGCATCTTTTCATAGAGTTAATTTTTTCTTGAGGTATACCACATTTTTAAATAAGAACTCAGTGAATCATTGAACGTCCAAGTCATGTAGGATTACCATGAATAAATATTGTTGCATCTATGGTCAAAAAACATACTTTCCTCATATTTTAGGCTGTTGCACTTATTTATAAAATCCCATGAATGTTTGCACATATATTTTTTTCTGTACATATTTTTTCAGTTATTCACCCAAAAACTTAGTAATGAGATATGTTATAGAACCACAAGCGTCCATTGTTGTACACATTGAGGGATTATTTAAATTCTTATGAATCTTTGCTACTCCAAAATGGTAGGTACCATAGGACTCACCACATTCAAATACTTAAATTCATCAGTATTAATTCATTGCCGTAATAGCATGTCATTAAGTAATACCTGGATTTTTTATATGAAATATTTAATTCATTTTTAGATACTTGCCTATATGTTTCTTCAAACAAAATATTATGCAGTCTATCAACATAATCAAGTTTATCCATAATAATCAGCCCTCCCCTTATCCAGCTTCATTATTCTAATATTATTAGTTTTTAATAAATTCAACATTAACTTTTCCTTCTTTGTCATATTCCAATCATAGCATCCTTTGTTATTACTTAAACATGCCTAAAATCAAGTTCACAAATCATTCTCAAATATTTGTAATATTGGGTGCATGGGGGATTAAAAATGCTGGGAACTCACAAATTTGACATTCCAATAGATGTATAATCAATCATAATATTAAAATTAAACTTTCTCACAACTAATTTTAAATCTATGATACTATTTGCCACACTGGCTTTTCTTGTAAGCACAAATGAAAGCCCTTTTGCAAACAGATCTACATATTCGGAATCAATTAACATGAACTGAAATCAAATACTTTAAAATCCCCAACTTCATAAGTCACCACAGTAAACAACTGTTCACCAACTAAATTATTGCCTACTTCTATTATATTAATTGCCCTTATTTTCAACTCTTCCTCCTCAAACCCTGATTCTGCCAACATTGCTTGAAATTCTGTGGAGGGGGGACAAAATTCTGCTCTGTCCATTGACCTCTCTGTTCCTTTTGCTTTTTTTTTCAACTCCTCCGAGTGGCTCAAAGGAGGAAAATCCAAAAGGTGTTCATTATAGTACAACTCCCCAATAATTTCCTGATTTTCATTACTATCATTTTGGGCTGAGTCACTTTGATTAATTTTCATATATTTTTTACCCACCCCTGTGAATCAGGTGGACTCAGATATGCTTTATGATTCAAATATCTGTTTCTGTCCCTCTCAGTCTTTCCAATTTTCCTTGTTTTTATCTTATGGATTTGTTCATCAGTATTACAAAATATCCTAGAATGCTCAAGTTTATACTGTTCATAAAGCAAATTACTTGAATGGTTTTATCTAAAGCAGTGATGTCCGCACTTAACTCATCAGCTAACTTAGCAATATGCTTAACCAACAGTTCCATATATTCACAATCATGTCTATCAATCAAATAACTATATTTATTTTGAAGGCCAGTATTTTTACTACAAAAAGGTGTAGAAATGATGTCCAAGTGTGGACCTTTATTTGTAAATATAGTCATGACTGAATTGGAGAGGGATTTTTCGTTTAACACTGAGTTTCTAGGATCATGTTTTTTATATACAAGATAGTTTGATGGCATATTTATTGTATGGAAGGATGGTAAATAAAATAGAACTCTGTTTCTTGATTATATAAATAGTACTACAAATATTTTGAGTTTTACATATGAAGTGGGGGAGAAGCATATTGCTTATTTAGATGTATGGTTGGCTAAAGATGACGTGAATAACAGGTACATATCAAGAATTTATAGAAAGCCAACCTATTCAAATGCATTTATGCATTATAGTAGTTCCCATCCAATAATACAGAAGAGAGCAGTTATCATGGGGCAATTTGTGTGAGCAGCATGTATTGTTTCACTGGATGAACATTTTATTGATGTATATTATTTACTAAGGTATATGTTGAGCAAAGGAGGTTATCCAGATATATTCACTGATAATTTAATGTATGAGGTTATAAATAAAATAAAAAATAATTACTTTGTCCTTATTTTGGTTATTGGTATAGGAAATAATGAACAGGGGAGAGGTCCTCTTTCAAATTTAAATAAAAGCTAGAAAAATAAAAGAGAGTGGATTATAAGAGCTCATTTATCACTATGTTTTCTATGGACAGTGAACTAATTAATTGAGTAATACGTAAGAATTGGATCATAATGGATGAAGATAGGGTAGTTAAGGTTGGGGAAGACCATTAATTGTGCATAAGAAAGGGACACATTTTAAAAACATTTTTGCATGCATGAATAATAATCTTGAAAATGGGTACTACATAATGATAAGTGTGGCTGTTGCAGTTATTGTAAGTATATTAGAATGAGGGAGACATTTTTGGTTAACAATCAAGAATTTAAGGCAAAAGGAAGATATAATTGCAATATCATGGGTATAGTTTATGTGGCTTTACGTCAGATATACCCTGGATTCTATACAGGAAAAACAGAGTGGAAATTAAAAGAGAGAATATATGAACATATTTATGAAATTAGGAAAAATAAATTAACAAATGCACTTTTCAAACATATATGTGAATATCCAGGGCATGAATATAAGTTTATAGCTCTTGAAAAGGTTATACCAAATCCAAGAGGGGGCCCTTGGGCTTTAAACCTGGAGAAAAAAAAATAACTACATTGGCAGCTTCATTTATATCAAGGAAATTCCTGCTACACCATGAACCTGTAGAACCTGTAGAAACACTAGCACAAACGATTGGAACGCAAAGTCACTATAATCTTTTTTATTATTAAAAACAAACAAGTTGAGCGCTTTCATCTACTAAAAGAGACTTCATCAGAACACTTCTCATAAAACAACATTGTCCTTAAATACCACTGCTAACCAATCACAATTCATACTTTTGGCTCCAAAATTTGTCTTTAAAGTGCTAGTGTTGATTATAAAATCTCATACTCCCTACTACCTTAAATGCTATTACATATCATATAATTCATCTAAAGTTAAAAATATACAATATTATAATTGTTAAAAAATAATCAATGTATATAAAAAATATATAAAAAAATGTATATAAAAAATGACCATTATATATTAAAAAATATATTTGATGAAATATGAACATTTATTTATATACAAATGAAAAGTACTTTTTGTTGTATATAATTGTATGAATCTGTACCAAACTACTAACTACAATTCTCCAGTATAGGTTTGATGGATATATACTCGTTAATTCCTGGGGTACAGAAGCATTCAAGCGAATCTGCCACCTTGTCTCTTTTTCACCCAGAACTTTCTTTATGTTGCCACCCCTAGGGTTGTGTTTTACTAACTCTAATATTCCAAATTGAAACATTGAGCATGTGGCACTACCATTCAGATGTTTCCACAAAGCATTATTCCCATCCTGTTTCCTAATACTGTAACTGTGGTCATAAATTCTATTCCTCAAGCATCTGTCGGTTTTCCCTACATAAAAACTGGGACACTCAGTACACTTTGCTAGATAAACCAGATGCTTAGACCTACAGTTGCCCTTCTGAAATTTAACAGTCGTCTTATTGATATTCTCTAATATAATGGAGGGGGAATTGATTATGTACCTACACTGATTGCAAGTGCCACATTTATGTGTACCATTCCGTCCTACCTCATTGTTCTTGTAACTATTTTTCTTTTCTAGTTCTTTTTTCAAGTTTGTACCATTCCTAAAGACGAAATGGGGCTTGTCCCCCATTATCCTATATACATTGCTATCAAATTTCATAATGTTCCAATTTTTATATATTATATTCTTGATTTCCATACTGTATGGTGCATATTGTATAACGCATGCCCTTTTAAAACATGAATCTTCCGAATTGTTGTTGTTCGTCGTTGTTCCCTCACCACTGGATGGGCAAACCCCTAAAAGGGGTTTATATTTTTTCCCCCACTCACTTAAAACGTAGTTGGTGACATCAGTCACCATTGAGTCGGGGTACCCCCTACTCCTGAAAAAAACCCCAATTGTGTCTAATTCACCTTTTAAATCTAAATAGTCTGAGGTCATTCGGGCTGCTCGAATACATTGCCCTTTAATGATGTTTCTTTTCTGTCCTAACGGGTGACAACTTGTGTATTCCAAATAAGAATTGCTGAAAGTGTCCTTCCTAAAAATATTGGATTTAAATTTCCCATTCCTCATTGTTATTTTGGTATCCAAATAGGAAATAGATTCCTTCCCAACATTAAATGTAAATTTTAAACTCTGACTACACAGATTTAAATATTTTTTTAAATCTTCTAACTTACATAAATCACCCTTCCAAATTACAAATATATCATCCAAAAATCGGAGATAGCAAATAATATTGCTAACCCAGTCTGTATTGAATATAAATTCATTCTCCCAGTCCAATAAGACCATATTAGCATATATGGGGGCACAAGCTGCCCCCATAGCTACCCCTTTCTTTTGTTTATAATATTCACCTTCGTACATAATGTAATTGTGTGATAGGACCATATCCATAAAATCGAGCACCAGGGTAATTCTATCCCATGACAAATTACCAAATTTCTTGATACTTTGGTAAAATCTAGTTCTACCTTCCTCTTGGGGTATACTTGAAAAAAGGTCAACCACATCAATTGTTACTAACCACTCCCCTTCTAAAGCTAGTTCTGGCTGCAGTCTCCCCAAGAAATCCCAAGAGTCTTTAACTATATGCCCTATTTTCTTGTAAATAGGTTTTATCCACTTGTCTATTACTTTACCAAAGGGAAACGTCTTGGATGCACTGCCAGATATTATTGGCCTGAAAGGGGGATCAAAAGAGTCCTTGTGGACCTTGGGGATCCCCACTATAGTGCTGATTATAGGGTGTTCCACTCTTAAGAAGTTATATAAGTCCCTATCTATTCTATCTTCCAATAGTAGGTCTTCAAGGTACAAATCTATCTTGTGATACCCTATATTTACCTCATTGAGGGAAGATACAGTGTAATTTCCAGAATTCAACAAAATACTATTGATTTTGTTGGTATAATCATTATTGGGGTATATTACCGCCCCACCCCCCTTGTCGGGTTTCATAATTCTTATGTTATGGTTATTTTGGATGTCTTTCAAAATTTCAGCTTCATCCCACGTTAAGTTGTATTTCTTTTTCAGTGTCCTACATTTGTTTCCATAATTATAGATTTCTTCTATAACCATTTTTTCAAATGTACCCAACAAGTTGTTTAGTGGTGGTGTTTATACACTCTTGTTTTTAAACTGAGTTTCTCCCCTTGTTTCCTTCCCTTCAAAAAAGATAGCTAGATTTAATTTCCTTAGATATTTCTTAAAATCCACTATGTAGTCCTCTACCTTAATGTTCGTATTAGGAACATATTTCATCCCTTTAGCTAAAAGTGTGAAATGTTCCTTTTTGAGCTCAATACTAGAGTAATTATAGATGTTAAAATCACCGTATCTGCTCATAATATCATTAACTTTCACAATCCTATGGTTGTCATCTATTTGTCTTGGCTTCTGTAACTCCCCTGTCCTCCCCTGTGATTTGTGCTTTCCATTCTTATTCGATGGTAACCCTCCCATCTGGGGTTCTCCCATCTTATATCTTCCCCTAAAAAATCCGGGGACGGGGGTAATCTACTTTCATCGTCCCGTCTATACCTCCCTCTATTACCTCTAAACTGGAATGTTCCAAATCCTTTTGTATGGTATCTTTTGGAGCCAAAAGTATGAATTGTGATTGGTTAGCAGTGGTATTTAAGGACAATGTTGTTTTATGAGAAGTGTTCTGATGAAGTCTCTTTTAGTAGATGAAAGCGCTCAACTTGTTTGTTTTTAATAATAAAAAAGATTATAGTGACTTTGCGTTCCAATCGTTTGTGCTAGTGTTTCTACAGGTTCTACAGGTTCATGGTGTAGCAGCAATTGACTGGCTTGGTACTTTTTATGTGGTTGACTATTCCTGGATACATTTTCATTTATATCAAGGAAGCTTGCCTGGGTAAAAATGAAGTTTCATCTGTTACTTGCCTTTTGAACTTGAAGACGTATATAAGATAGTCTTTTCCTCACAATGAAGGGATCATTATGAGTTGACGTGCTGAATTTTAATACTGTTAAAAAGCAGTGATATTTTTCACTGTGTGTTTGATGAATTCATATATTTGGTATTTTTGTATGATATTTGATTATGTGGTTCATTAAATTTTAATAGCTGATGGAGGCTTAGCAGCCATGTGATATTTTATAATTCTTTAAAACAGCTGTTTGTGGAATATATTTTTATCTAATGAAGTCTTTTATAGAGTAACATGAAAATGCTTATCTTTTATTAATAAATGACGGTATTAGTGATGAGTTGCATATTCTGCATTCATTCTAAATGCATTTCAGACACAAACATATATATATATATATATATATATATATATATATATATATATATATATATACATTATTTTATTTGTGATTTATGCATTTATTTAGTTAGTTATCTGAAATTATTTACCAGGTGGTCCATCTGGGTCTACAGAACCCATTTTCAGAAGAGACCTGGGGAGAAAAGCTCCAGGTTCAGTGTCATACAAATACATTATAGTCCAAAAACAATACAAGTGACATGAGGAACACTATACAAAAATAAGCTGATAGAATGTAAACTAGGTTAGAAGATATACTACACATCTGGATAGTTCTATAGAGTTATATCATTATAGACAATTTTAGTCATTCTAACAATATATACATAGCCTATGAGTAGATAAAGTGTACAAAGTAATATGTAGGTAGTACAATGTATGACATCGGCTGTTATAGTACATGAAAAATAAGATGATGGTTTCAGTTAGTAAATAATAGCAGAAGAGTTAGTGATGCAGAAAGATAGTGAGACAGTTAAGAATAGAGGTGCTACAGACTGAGCAGTAGCTTAAGGACATGACATAGAAACAGAGAAGGAGTTAGGAGAGACATTAGGATCTTGCAGGCTGTGAAGGAGTGAGATGCGCCAGAAGAAGAAAATGAAGCTAGTGTGGAAGAGGAAGAGCTCAGCATTAGGCTGGGTTTATACAGGAGCAGAGACATGTATTTGTGAGAGGATTTTTTAAAGAGGCTTTAAAGCATGTTTGGGTAGGCATAGACCTAGTAGCAAAAGATAGGGAATTGATGAATATGAATACAGAGAGTGACCTGTTTTTCTTTCGTGGGTTTTGAGATAGCCAAGAGATTTTTATGTTCTGATCATAGGGATTTATTTGGTGTATAAGGTGAGAGTAAGTTGGCTAGTGCAGGGCAGGCATTAGGCTTGAAAATAAGGTTATGCAAAGCAGATAGCTGAATAAAAGCAAGTTGGTTGGGAAGTCAAAGTCAAAGTAAAGTTTATTATCATTCAGAAATCACATAAGTGCAAAAACTGAATGAAATTCCGTGTTTCCAGACTCAATGTGCAGACAACATATAGATTATTTTCACAGACATTTACACATATAACACCTAGGTATTACATCATGGACATGCAAGTAGACAAACTAATACCGCAATTAATTAGAAACACATTTTAACACTTCTCACAGTGAACACTTACTAGCATGAGACTTTAGTATTGCACAGGTAACTTGGTTAAGACATTGCATTCATCCTTGTGCAGAAAGAGACATTTAAGTATTGCACTGTGAATATTAGAGTATTGCACTTCTTCTTCTTCTTTTGGATTTTTCCCGGTTAGGGGTCACCACAACAGATCACCTATCCACTCATGATTGGCAGTGGAGTTTTACGGTGTCGAGTTGCCAGCCCGGCACCCAACCTTCCACATAAGGCACACACACGCATGCACTCAAACCTAGGGCCAATTTAGAGTGTCCAATCCACCTACAGCATGTCTTTGGGATGTGGAAGGAAACCGGAGCACCCGGAGGAAACCCACATGACCACAGGGAGGACATGCAGACTCTGCACAGAAGGCACCCCAGCCAAGGATTGAACTGGAGAACCTCTTGCTGTGAGGTGGCAACGCTAACCGCTGCACCACCATGGCCACCCAAACATTAGAGTATTGCACTATGGTTAATTTATGAATTTGTAATGTATTGCACTGAAAGAAGAGATATTTTACTGCATTGCTACTTCTCTAGATGGCGTATAAGTTAACAGTCATGGTAAATATTGCACTAAGTATTAGTTGAGACTGGTAACCAGATTAATGCACAATATGAGACAAGCTACTACAGTTTCTACTGAGCCAGATGGCCATCATGTAGCAAAGTTGTGTTAGAGTTCAGCAGCCTGATGACATTAGGGAAGAATCTGTTCCTAAATCTTGTAGCTCTGCAATGTATGCTTTGGAAGCACTTTCCAGATGATAGATACAGGAACAGTCTGTAAGCAGGGTGAGTGCAGTCTTTAATTATTCCTCTGGCCCTGCCAAGACATCTGGATAAGTACAAGTCATGGATAGATGGTAAGGTAGTCTTGATGATCCTCTTGTGTGTCTTCACCACTCTCTTGAGTGATTTGCGCTTCTAGGTAGAGCAGCTTCCATACCATACTACGAGGTTATTCATCAGGATGCTTTCTATAGTACGTCTGTAGAAGGAAGTGAGAACTGTAAATGGGACATTTGCCCTCCTCAGCCTTTTCAAAAAGTGCAATCTCTGGTGTGCTTTCTTGACTATGTCATTTGTATTGGTGTTCCAAGACAAGTCCTTATCAATGTGCACTCCCACAAACTTTGTGGTTCTCACTCTTTCCACTGTTTCCCCATTGATGGTGAAGGGAGAATGTTTCCTGTGATTTTTCTTGTAGTCCACAATTATCTCTTTTGTCTTGTTTACGTTTAGTGTTAAGTTGTTATTTCAACACCAGGTAATCAGTTGTTCCAACTCATCTCTATATGCTGTTTCATCATCGTTACTAATGAGGCCCACCACTGTTGTCTTATCAGCAAACTTGATGATGTGGTTTATATTGCACCTATCTGTACAATCATGTGTTAACAGGGTGAACATCAATGGACTTAATATGCAGCCTTTTGGGACTCCAGTGTTAAGAGTGATGCTATCTGAGGAGTTATTTCCTGCACACACATTCTGAGGTCTGCCTGTGAGAAAGTCAAGAATCCAGTTGCAAAGTGGAGTGTTGACGCCTACTTGGTGTAGCTTCATTACCAGATGAAGAAAGATGACCATGCTAAAAGCAGAGCTACATTTGATGAATATCACCTTTGCATAGGTGTTTTTATTCTCAAGGTGTTCCAGGGAGAGATGGAATGCTAGAGGGATGGCATCTGCCATAAAGCGGTTTGCTTGGTAAGCAAACTACAGAGAGTCAAGATCAGCAGGCAGCCAGGATGTTATGGCATCCTTGACCAGCCTTTCAAGGAAATTCATCACTGTGGAGGTGAGGGCTATAGGGTGGTAGTCATTTAGGCAAGATGGTGGAGACTTCTTTGGTAATGGAATGATTGTCGTGTCCTTGAAGCATTTCAGAACAATTTGCTAACTCAGAGAATTATTGAAGATATCCATGAGAACATTTATTAGTTGGACTGTGCAGTACCTGAGCACTCGCCCTAGGATGTTGTCATGCCTAGCCGCTTTTTTCAGGTTAACTCTGCGCAGTGTCCTCTGGACATCAGCTGGATTGAGGGTGAGTATCTTCTAGTTATGGCTGATGGGCATTTTTTTCGTGGTTGTTCTGTTCCCTTCCCTGAATCTGCTGAAGAAAATATTCAGCTTATTTAGGAATGCCTTGTTGTCCTCACATTGCGAAGATAAGGGTTTTTAAGGACTGGATACTCTGTCATAGGAACCTGTGGTCTTTTTGGTCAGAGAAGTAGCTCTGGATCTTTCTGCCATAGGTGCATTTTGCTTCCTTCACTCCCTTCTTCAGATTCCTTCTGGCTGTTCTGAGGGCTTCTCTGTCTCCAGACCTGAAAGCTGCTTTCCTTGCTTTCAGTAGCTTGTACACCTTTCTTGTCAATTAGTGTTACTGGTTGGCTCATGTGATGATGGTTTAGGTGACCATCACATCATCCACGCATTGCAAGATGTAGCCCATCACTGCTTAGATGTACTCCTCCAGGCTGATACACAGGTTCTCAGTAGCCACCTCCATGAATATGCACCAGTCTGTGCTCTCAAAACAGTCCTGGAGTGCTGAGACTGCACTCTCTGGCCATACTCTTACTTGTTTCAGTGTTGCTCTCCCTCTATTTAGTAATAGTTTATATGCTGGTAGTAAGAATATGGAGAGGTAGTCAGAGTTTCCCAGGTGTGGGTGAGGCACTGCCTTAAAAATGCCAGCTTAACATTGCTTTATACCTTGTCCATTGTGTTCTCCCCCCTTGTTGCAAAGTCCACATATTGGAAATAGTGGGGCAGAACTGTTTTCAGGTTGGCCTGATTAATGTCACCTGTCACTATATAAGCATAGTCTGGATTCTGGATTTGCAGTTCATTTATAGCCTGGTATAATGTGGTCATTGCCTCATTTGGATTAGCACTGGGAGAACTGTAGACAGCTGTGATACAGATGCTACTAAATTCCCTGGGTAGATAAAAGGGTCTGCATTTCAGTGACAAAACTCTAGATTATATGAGCAGTGAGAGGATACTATCTCACAGCTGGTACGCCAGTTGTTATTGCTGTATATGTAGACACCTCCCCTTCTGGACTCACCACTGAGACTATTCTGTCTGCTCTAAAAAGTGATAGCCCCTCCACACAGACTGCACTGTCGTTAATGTTAGAGTTTAGCCAAGTCTCTTTAAAATTAAGCACACAGCATTTCCTCACCTTGTTCTGAAGAGATAATTTTAGCCTTATATATTCCATGTTGCTTTCCAGTGATCGAACATTTGCTAGCAGGATGGGTGGGAGTGCAGGCCTGCAGGGATTTCAAGTTCAAGCCAGTTTAGTTCTATTAATGGTTCACAGTGGTATGTCTGATATTTAGAGTTTGTGGCAAACTTTGCAACTTTTTTCTAGCACTGTTCCATCTTGCTTAGGGTAGACATTTGTAAATTAGTTATAATAGGGGCACCATAAAGAAGGGAGGGAAGTAAAAAGGTTTTCACGAGGGAAACTTTTCTTTGCTGTAGTTTAGAAATGTTTGTTTCTATATAAGAGTCCCAGTTTATGATGAGTTTTCTTTATATTTTGCTGTATGTGGTGATCGAAGGAATGTTTATTGTCAATGATTACTCCCAGAAGTTTGGTTTCCTGCACTATTTCTATGACAGTACTGTCACATGCCAAGATGTTGAAATGATCAGTGACAGGGGATGTGTTTTTGGGGTGGAAGAATACTAATTTAGTGTTCTTTGGATTAAGAATGAGTTGGGCATTTTTAGTCAGGATTCGACTGCAGTAAAGGACTGTTGAGTTTTTGAAAGCAGTTCTGGTAGTGATTGAGCATTACAGATTATGGTGGAATCATCAGCATATTGAATGAGGGTTTAAGGGTGGGAGGAAGTATGAAGATTGTTAGTGAAAATGTTGAAGAGTAGGGGTCCGAGGATGGAGCTTTGAGGAACTCCAGTAGAGTTGTGCAGAAAAGGTGAGAGTTCATTAGACCATTTCACTGCTTGTTTATGATCCTTGAGGTAGCTCTGAAACCATTTTACTGTGTTTTGCGAGAAGCCTAAGTTAGACAGTGTGTTTAGTAGTAGGGAGTGAGAGACTGTGTCAAAGGCCTTAGAGAAGTCAAGGAATACTGAGGCTGTATAGTATCCTGCATCTCTGGCCTTGTTCACAGTGTCTGTAAAGGATTATAAGGCGGTATATGTGCTGTGGCTGGGTTGGAAGTCATGTTGGATTTGGGTTAAAAGATTATTTTGCAATAGGTAATGCATTATCTGCTGATGGATACCTCTCTCAAGAATTTTGCATATGGGTGACAAGATAGATATAGGACAGAAATTGGTTAGTTCAATAGAGTTGCCTCCTTTGTGGATGGGGGTGATGTGAGATTATTTCCATATGATTGGTACTTCCGATTCAGATAAAGACCTATTAATAAGGATACTGATTGGGTAGGCAATTGAGTTGGCAGCCAGTTTGAGGTAGTGTGGTGGAAGATTATCAGCTAAGGCAGAACAAGGTTTTAGTTTTTGTAGCAGTTTCTTTATGATGTTTGTGGGTATGGGCTGAAATGAGAATGGGTTTTTTATGACATTTTGTTGAGTAGGGGGGTTATTAATGATAGAGCCAGAGGAAGTAGATGGTATAGGATTGGTGCCTAAATAGGTTGAAGGATGTGGGGCAGTTTTAGGGGTGTTAGTAGGTCTGATATTGATTTTATGAAATGGTTGTTAAAGTTTTTGGCTATTTCTGATGGTGGGGTATCAGGTGATGTGGTGTGATCTCTATTTTTCGCAGGGTAAAGTAGACTAGATATGGAGCCCCCAAAATTTTTGGGGTTTGTTTTATGCTGGAATAGAAGCTGGGAACATTATGATTTTTTATCTGTTGATGAATTCTGTCACTTTGTTACACAGTGTTTTGAAGTTGACATGATTTTTGTTCATTTTTGTTTAGTTTCCAGGGTTTCCAGGCTAGATCCCTTTGCTTCATCAGATGTTTACATTAGAGAGCCATGGGACTGAGTTCTTTTTGATTCTTTTCATAAAATGTGGCCTAGGATATTAAGTATGTGAAGTAAAGTGTTATTAAAGTAGAGTATGTCATCATTAAGGGGTACTAGTTTATGGGTTGCCCAGTGTATTTCATTTAGGAGATTATTGAATGTATGCTGACAAAAACTGGTTATATTCCTAACCAGTTTTACAGTGTGTACTCTTAGTTGTTGGCAGTTTGTTCTAATGGCATAAGCTGGCAGATGATCCCTCAGGGAAAGAGATAGTGTACCTGAAGAGGGATAATTGGTGAGGTTGGATACCAGGATCCAGTCTAGGGTGAACTGACAGGTAAGATCTTTGCTGTATCTTGTTGGACTTTTGGTAAGCTGTGAAAAATCCTACAGATTGATACTATTTATGGGGGAGTTGGAAACAATGGTCTGCCAGTCTATATTAACATCTCCTGAGATTATTGTTTCATGATTTATTGTATGTTATGTCCAGCATAATATATATTCCACCACTGGACCTGGTGGGATATATATATTACTATTATGCAAATTATTTTTGTTGTGTTGTGGTTCAAAAAAGAGATCAGTACCTCAGCACTAGCAAAGGTAGGTATATTACTGGTGCAGGGTGTGATAGTTAGTGCAGAGTGATATAGAAGGGCTATCCCTTCCCCTTTATTTTTAGATCTATCTCATCTGATTATTGCAAAGTTTGGAGGTATTATGTCTGTCTGAGTCTTTTACATTGAGGTGTAGTCATGTTTCTGTAAGTGCTAATATGCCAGGTTTATTTTGATCAGTTCTGGCATGCAGTGGAGCTATCTTATTACATATACTTCTAAGGTACAGTGTTAGTATGTTTAAATCTTTGGGGTTACTTTTTAGGGTTTGGATTAAAGGGTGGGCCTGGGTTAGGATGTATGTCTCCACTTTTGAGTAGATAGGTGATGAGGAATGAGTACCATGGAATATGTTTTTAAACATGGTATTGGTGTCAAGTGTGGTTTCATAGGAAGTGATGAGGCCAATTTGTGCACTGAATGACATGGGAGGGTATAGAGGAAATTCTAGGCAGAGATATGTGAGAATCTGTGTTGTTTATTGGGGAGATGGTTAGAGGTGGTCACTGATTTGTACTGGTGAACTGAGGTATGTGATTATATAGTTGTAGCAAAGTTGAGAATTAAGAGTAAAGATGTCAGGGAGGTTAAGAGGAGCATGTCTAGTGTGAGGGTGGGTCTACAAACAGTAGAAGTGGTATTTATATCTTAGAATGAAATATCAGGTGTAATTAGAGATGTATGTTAGCTAGTGATATATGAGCAGCTTAAAGTAAGGTTGGAAATATGTTGTCTTCGGGTGGGCTTTGACAGTTTGGTTAGGTGTTTTGTCTTAAAACTTGTGATACATGGAGGGGGGATGTGATTGGTCAATAGTAAATGTATGGTGCTATGTTAGTTTGATGTGTGTACTAATAGGTGGAGTGAAAAACATAAGAGTAATAGGAGAGAAGGAGGTAAACCTGGAGTTACTCTAAGATAGTTAGAGGTGCTGTTTGTATAGGGAGGACTGAAGTATACTAAGATGCAAAGAATTTATGTATTTTTTTATTTTTAATACTCCTTTGACTCTCTTTATTTGTAAAGGATATGACTTTTTGCTACAAAGATATTGGCTAGGACTCAGGAAGAACAGAAATCTGACTGTGCTAAGATAAACAGTGCAGCTACAACTGTATTACATGTCTAAAAGGAGTTAAGTATGCATAAGTGTTGATTTTGTTGATATAATATGGACCTGCCAGGGAGAGTGATGCATAAAAAGGCATTCATTCATGAAACAATATCCACCAAGCAAATAGGTAGACTGTGCTGTGGTAGGTCATATGATCAGGGCCTATCAGCATGCATGTAGTTAACATGTTTGCCATGATGTGAGTTCACACATGAATGAAACCTCCGCACTTGTGAATAAAATGGAGTAATACAACAAGTCAGAAGTGGGAAAAACAAACAGTAAAATACACAGAAAGCCAATGAGAAAGGGGAAGTGGCAGGTGGTGGGGGAAGGGTGGTAATTATTTTGGAACAATTTATTTATTTATTTTATTTTATTTTATTTTACATTTGTTAACCGGGAAATTCTGACTGGACCAGGTCCATTTTCAGCGGAGGCCCGGGGAGAAAAGCTCCAACATCAAGTTATACAAATACAGTACATCCAGCATAATACACAAAACAGGTTACATCATGTATGCTGAGCATAGTAATATAACAAGAATTAATAAAAACACTCACAGTAAAAGATATAGAACATGGGTAAAAAGACAATGTCAGTCATACTTTGGTAAGAAAAGAAAATATATCAAGTAAGATTCTACAGTTAAAAGTACCCTTTCAGATGACCAACCCTACAGGGGATCAGAGCTCCAGCATGTGATCAGAGAGGAATTTGGGGAGTTAATAGTAGTATGGGTAGGATTATGTGATACAAGGGCATAACCATGTACTAAGAAGGTGCAATTTGAGGGAGTTTTTGAATATGGATGTGGAGGGGGCAGTGGACACAGATAGGGGAAGAGCGTTCCAATTTCTGGCAACGGTGTGGGAGTAGAGCGCTTTCCCTGCATTATTGTTAGCCTTGGTGATGGAGAGGAGAGATTTTTTACTGGATCTTAGGTATCGGTTTGTAGTATAGATAGTAAGTAGGTTAGATAATGAGGGTTTTTTTTCAGGATATTTGAGAATATTGTAGGCTGTGCCCAGCTGGTGATAGTTAAGTAGCTGTGGTAGCTCAAGCCATTTTAGTTCTTTTAGTGCAGCACAGTGATGGGTTCTATAGGTTGAGTTAGTAGCAAACTTGGCTATTATATTGTAGCATGATTCTAGTTTGTCTAGGTCACATTGTCTGATTTGGGTAAAGATTGCTGCTGCATATAATAGAGTTGAGAGGAGGTGGCTTTGTGCAAGAGTGACTCTTGCTTTTTGTGAGAGAAAGGACTTATGCCTGTATAGGGAGCCTAGTTCTTTGTGTACTAGTTTTATGGTATGTGAGATGTGAACATCAAAGTGGAGATTATTGTCTATTTCAATGCCCAGAAGTTTGGTGTGGTTAGAAGGGGAGATGGTGGTGCCGTCCTTAGATGTTATGGTAAAGGAGAGGTTTTTTTTTGATCTATTAGGGGTAAATAGTAGCAGTTTTGTCTTTTTGGGATATAGAATTAGTGGGATCCCAGATATCCATTTTTCTACTGAGATAAAGGTATCTTGAGTGAGTGTATGTAGGGTGGTGGGAGATGAGGCGGAGCAGATCAGAGTTGAATCATCTGCATATTGTATGAGTGTGGCATGTTGTGTAGAGCCTTTGAGGTTATTTGTGAAAATAGAGAACAACAGCGGGCCCAGTATAGAGCCTTGTGGGACACCTATGGTGGTTGGAAGTTGTGTAGACAGAGTTCCTTTCCACTGGACTGATTGTTGCCTGTCAGACAAGTAGCTTCTGAACCAGGCTATAGTAGAGGAGGTGAAGGATAATGATGTTAGTGAGTCTAGTAGAATGGAGTGGGAGACCATATCAAATGCTTTTGAGAGGTCTAGGAAAATGGCTGATACATATTTGTTATCATTCCTGTGAAGGTTTATATAATTAGTGAAAGATAGAAGGGCTGTGGTAGTGCTGTGATGTGGACGGAAACCGTGTTGTGTGGTAGATAGTAGATTGTGTTTGTTAAGAAATGTCATCACTTGCAAGTGGATGCATTTCTCAAGAATTTTGGATAAGGGGCAAAGGATGGCAATAGGTCAGTAGTTGGAGAATTCATAAGAATTACCTCCTTTATGGAGAGGAATGATGCGAGATACTTTCCAGAGTTTGGGTATGTAGGATTCTAGTATGGAGTGGTTGATAAGGATGTAGACAGGATATGATAAGGAGTCACTAGCCATTTTTAGGTATGCAGCAGGTATGTTATCAGCTGCTAGTGTGGTTGGCTTTAGTTTTAGGGGGAGTTTTTTGATAGTTGAGGTGGGCACTGGTGATAGGCTGAAAGGGGGTGGTGTGGAATAGGTTAGGTTGTGACAGAGGTAGACTGTTTTTGGTTATTTGACTGGACAGGGCTAAGATGGATTTAGTAAAATGGTTATTAAATTGAGAAGCTATGTCTAGGGTGTTGTTAGTAGAGATGGGTGCTGGGGTTGTGGTTTTGCCTGGCTTTAGTAGGGAGTTAATGGCATGCCAGAATTTTTGTGGACTATTTGAATATTTCCTTTGGGTGCTAAGAAAATAGTTTTGTTTGTTTATTTTGGATTCAGCCTTGGCCTTGTTTCTAAGCTGTTGATAGTATTGTCTGGAGCTAGGGGTTTTGTCAGTTTTCCAGATTCTCCAGGCTTTATCTCTAGCTTTTAGTAAGGCTCTGGTGTCCCTATTTAGCCAGGGTGCATAGTTAGCTTTAACTCTGATCTTTCTGCTGGGAGCTAGACTATTAAGAATGTTAGAGAAGGTAGTATTGAAGTAGTCTACTACCTGGTCTAACCCGAGTGTCCGTAGTGGTTCCCAGTTGCAGTGGCTTAGGACAGTATTTAGGTATCGTGGGGTAAGGTTACGGTCATCTCGTACAAATTTGTAAACTACTGGTTTGGGGTGATTGGAGTGTTTCTGGAGTAGGAAGGTGGGGAGATGATCACTTAAGTCATCTGGGAGGCAGCCTACTATATAGTTTTGTTTGGGATAGTTGGTTAGTGTCCAGTCCAGTATGGATTCTCTCTTTGTTTTCTCATCTATTCTAGTTGGTTCTTTAATTAGTTGAGAGAACCCATATAGATTGATATGTGTAGAGGGGCTGCTGGAGTTACAGGTTGCCCAGTTAGTGTTAAGGTCTCCTAGTAGGATCGTTTCCTGAGGTAGATTGTCCTTTGTCCAGTGTAGGATGTCTTCTATTATGAGCGAGTTGTTGCCTGGAGGTATTTAGCAGCATATTATATTGATCTTCTTGGTGTTTCTTATGGATAGGACAGAAAACAGGACTTCAGCATTTTGAAAAGTGGGTGGTGTGGTGTGCAGGAGCTGGAGGTTAAGGGTGTTTTTAAAGAGAATGGCTACTCTTCCTCCTTTCCTGTTTGTTCTATCATATCTAAGTGTATTATACCCTGGGGGAAGAAAGACTTCATCTTGGATACTGGGTTTAAGCCAGGTTTCTGTAATGGCGAGTATATCAGGGTTGTAGTGGGCTATGAATGCATGTAGGTCTGTTAGTTTGTTGGTAATACTTCTTATGTTGAGATTTAGGATTAGCAGGTCAGATGTTTGTCTAGCTGAGAGGGGACCTGGATTTGGATGAATGTCACCAGAGGTTAGCAGAATTTGTAGGTGTGTCAGTATGTGTTTTTTAATATTAATTGTTTGCGAGTCTTTCTTAGTGTGATGAGATGGTGTAATTTTTGTTAGTGAGTAATATGTAGTTGTAAGATTTATGATTGTAGGGCAGATGTAGAAGTCTGAGTGGGTTTGAGAGGGTGGGCTAGTGTGGGTAGTGTGATAGCAGTTGTGCAGCGGTAGATCTGATTGTAAGGAAGTTAGGAAGGTTAGAGATAGTAGAGCTAGTGATAGGGATGTGAGTGTGGGTAACATGATATTACTTTGAGTGAGAAATACAACTAGGATTCCTGGTTGGTTGTGTGTGAGGGTAGAGTTGGGTTGACTGGGAATGTGTTTTGGGAGTGGGATCAGTGTGGGATGTAATTGGATTGGGGGTGGGGGAGGTAGGATGAGTGGGTTGGGCTAGTTGTTAGGGAATTAGGGGTTGGACTACTGGTCAGGTGATTAGGGGTTAGAATAAAAGTAGAAGTAGTGGGGGCGGGTGGGAATAGGGGGCAGGGAGGGCGAGCAAAGCGGGCTAACACCGACTCTAAGTGTGTCTTTAGGCTTTGGTAAGTATGTAATGTTAGCTTAAATTGTAATATGTGCAACTGAAATTTTAACTGTAATTTAATATGTTTGCACTAAGTTATAGACTATGTTATGGGCACAGAGTATAATTTTCTGACATTCTTAAAAGGATATAGAATTAAAGCTGGGGTTAGTTACAGATGAAACAGGAGAGGAAATGAAATGCTCATTTATAGATTTGAGTATTTCTCAAAAGAAAATTGACTTTAGTTGGGGGGGGCACTAACTGGAGAGCAATATACAACTGTTTAGTCCTGGTGATGTACTCATCAGTACAGAGGTTTGACTAAGGAACTATACAGCAGAAATGTACTAATACACTCACTAACATTTGTTTAAGTTAATGCGGGTAAGGTATTTTACTGTCAAGACACTTGGAAGTTAAGCACCTACATTAGTATTTAGTCTCTTTAGTTGCAGGACAAGTGTCTGTGGGTGCCCAGTGCTCAAGAGAAAAAGCTGAAATTTCTACTGCTTGATATGGGGGGGCAGAGATCTGCTTGACCTGAAGGATGGTTTGTATTACTGAAAGAAAAATAGAAGAAAAATGTAAGAGAGCATTAGGTTAAGGCAGCACATACTGTGTGACCAGTCAGATTGGATTTTTGTTTAGCAATAGTCAATAACAAAAACATCAGGCAATGGTTATTCCTGCTTCAGCACCTGATAACATAAAATATTTTCTTATGGCAACATACAAAAATAAAATGTAAATATATAAAGCAGTCCTCTACTAAATTAAGCAAGATACACTTTAAATGTATTTAAAAGCTAGTCAATGCAGTTAGACAGAGCAGTGAAATGCAGCATGTGAAATAGCCCTTCTGGCTCTATAACAGTAAACAAGGAAAACAGAACATATCTAGGTGCATATGTGACAGCAGTTCATTAAGCAGAATTATCTAAAGGCATCCTGCAGTGTTAAAAATAACAGAAACATATAGTATAAGCTATTGTACTAAAGAATTATGAATTAAACCACAATGTACAGCATACCTTGAATGCAAAAACTTACAGTAGGATGATTACACACCAAGGGAGACAAACAGCTGCTGTTGGATTTGAAACAAAAAAACAAAATGGCACCTTGGGTTTAAATTACCTCAGGCTATCCAATACAGAACAAGAGCTGGAGGAGGGAGGGGTAAAGACTACAGGGAAGTAGAAGGCTAGCCAATGGTTAAATGAATTCTGCAGACACTCACTGTGAAGTGCAAAAGGAATAGAAACCACTCATTGAACCTTAAGAAAAGGTATGCTACTTTGCACAGTCACTCTACTTTATACTATAAAATCAAGGCAAGTGTAGACATTATCCAATTTACCCTGACATTCTTAAAAGGATATAGAATTAAAGCTGGGGTTAGTTACAGATGAAACAGGAGAGGAAATGAAATGCTCATTTATAGATTTGAGTATTTCTCAAAAGAAACTTGACTTTAGTTGGGGGTGGGGCACTAACTGGAGAGCAATATACAACTGTTTAGTCCTGGTGATGTACTCATCAGTACAGAGGTTTGACTAAGGAACTATACAGCAGAAATGTACTAATACACTCACTAACATTTGTTTAAGTTAATGCAGGTAAGGTATTTTACTGTCTAGACACTTGGAAGTTAAGCACCTACATTAGTATTTAGTCTCTTTAGTTGCAGGACAAGTGTCTGTGGGTGCCCAGTGCTCAAGAGAAAAAAACTGAAATTTCTACTGCTTGATATGGGGGGCAGAGAACTGCTTGACCTGAAGGATGGTTTGGATTAATTAGTATTTAGTCTCTTTAGTTGCAGGACAAGTGTCTGTGGGTGCCCAGTGCTCAAGATAAAAAACTGAAATTTCTACTGCTTGATATGGGGGGCAGAGACCTGCTTGACCTGAAGGATGATTTGGATTAATTAGTATTTAGTCTCTTTAGTTGCAGGACAAGTGTCTGTGGGTGCCCAGTGCTCAAGAGAAAAAACTGAAATTTCTACTGCTTGATATGGGGGGCAGAGACCTGCTTGACCTGAAGGATGGTTTGGATTAATTAGTATTTAGTCTCTTTAGTTGCAGGACAAGTGTCTGTGGGTGCCCAGTGCTCAAGAGAAAAAAATGAAATTTCTACTGCTTGATATGGGGGGCAGAGACCTGCTTGACCTGAAGGATGGTTTGGATTAATTAGTATTTAGTCTCTTTAGTTGCAGGACAAGTGTCTGTGGGTGCCCACACAAGTGTTCTTTTCTTATTTTTAGAAAAGAAAGATAGAATAGGAGGGATAAAAGGGAGTAACAGAGGTAGGAAGAAATGTAGAGGGAGGGGAGCAACAGCAATCATACAGATATGTGATACAGATAAAGACTGAAAGGGGAGGAGCTGTTGTAAAATGGGAGGCTACAAAGGAGCTACAGACAGAGGATGGACGAATTGTGATAGGGAGGACTAGACAACAAACAGGGAATGGTGAGTGACACACAAATAAGGGGAACATTTGATGTGGAGTAGGGGGAGCAGGGACCTCCTGCAAAGCTGATCCAGCATGCAACCCTCTCAGAAGTTTGTCTACTCAGTGGTTAACATCATGGATTGGCATTGCTACTGGTGACCCAGTGGCCACAGCTATGCAGATATGCAACTCTGCCAGTTACATAAGGATGAACTCCAAGATGCCAGTCCAGGTTTCAAGCAGCTGCTGGTTCACATAAATCTTGACCAACTTCTATACCTTCCACCAGTTGACCCATTGAGGTTCTCAGTGCATCTCTCCATTGAGAAAATTAACACAAACACTGTAGAAGTAGAACTAGTGGCCAACAGCAAGCCCTGCAATATACTTCCCACAGAGTGACCTTCATTACCCTGCAGAGGCTGACATATGGACTGCTGGAGACCTAACAACTGGTGATAAGGCTGGTGCAAGGCACAATGGCAGCTGCCACACAAGATCTTGATTTCTGGCTGAAGCTCCATAATCAAAGAAAGTAAATGAAGACAAATCAATTATCAAGGAACAGTAATTATAACACAAAGATGGTAGAGAGCAAGAGAACAAGGGAAAAAAAAACAAACAAACAAACAATAATGGTAAGTATGATGTGGAATACATTCATATGACAGACCCTGAAAGGAGAAAAATCAGTCATCAAAGCAATGGTGATATAAATGCCTAGGGAACTGCTATAACAAGTCCGGCAAATAATGACTGTTTGTGCCACTGTCACTGCTGAATAGGATAACCTCTCAAGTTCTGGATGGTGACCTGTGTGTGCAATGGGCAATGAAACAAGTGAAGAAAAAACTATACAACTGAAATTGGCAACCCTGTAGAAAAGAACTATGTGTGGCATTATCATACACAGCTGCAGCACCAAGAAAGGTCTGAGACAGAAATGTGATATAAAAGAACTTAAACAAGAGGGAGTGTATAAATATCTGAGAACTGATGAAGGATCAACAATAGACATGGGCAAATGTGAATAAAACTTAAGAATATTTTAGAAGACTAAAATTAATATTGAAAACAGCTCTGACATCTAGGAACAAAGTCCAAGTGATAAATCAATTTGCTCTTCGTGTCCTAACTTACAGTTTTGGAGTGACTGACTGGCTCCAAAAGGTATTGGATCAGTTGGACAGGAAAAGAAGAAAAATGCATGTCCCTATCAGTTCAGCAAAAAAATCAGTATTTTATGTGCACTTTTGTACATGACATTCGTCAAGCTGTTCATACTGAGATCACGGCACAGTGAGTATCTTGAAATTTGCCCTTTCCCCACTGTAGTGGACTCTCAAAGATGGTATATATATAATTAGTGGGGGGTGCAGCCCCCATTTAAGTGAAATTCGATGAATGGCATTATCGATAAAATGCCTTTCGTTGAAGTGTCACTTCGATGAAGTGATATAGCCCCGAAAAAATGCTTCATGCTTATCAAATGATTTATAAAAATCATTATATAACAAGATTATATATATTCCCCATTCAGAAGGAGGTATGGGACTCCTCAAACCTGGTTGCATGTATAGATCTGCAATTATAGACTGCATGCATATCTGCTGACCTTACAATATCCAAAATAGGAAAAGTTTTAAAACAAGAGGAGAATAATTATGAGACTACTTCCCTGCTTAGTTTAGCAGAAACATATCACTGTCAAGTAGGAATGGAAATCAAAGCAGAAGTAGTCGTGAATTTAAACCAAAAGACGAAAGATTAATATTGGCATCTCAGGATAGTGTTCTATGTACATGTTGGTTTACAAAGTCCATTGAACATGTGGAGAAACAGACAAATGCAGGTTTCATGCAACAGAATTGGAAACAGCCGCACATCTTGCTGCTGATTTTGATATACTAATGGCAGAAGGACTGAATACTGAAAGGCATAATAATGTGGCAAGACTGTTGCACTGGGGAATGTGCAAACACTATAATACTGAAGTAGCTGAGAAGCAAGGGAAATATGAACCACAAATCATTACAGAAAATTATGAAGTTTATATCATGTGGGATCACCCATTACCAACAATTCTAAAATAGATGCGAGAAAATGAGATATAGTAGTCCATGAAAAGAAGACAACAGTAGTAATGATAAATGACATTGCTACACCCAGTGACTACAGTGTCTTATGTACAGAGCAATACCAAGTCATAAAATACCAGGATTTACAGGCAGAAATGAGGGCAATGTGGAAGAAGGATACCCAGACAGTTCTAATAGTAGTAGGAGCAATGAGTCAAAAAAATTTACAATCATACTTAGATATGTTACCAATACATGTAACTCCATGTGAATTTGCAGAAGGAGTCGATTCTGGGCATGCTGTGAAGAGCACTTCTGGCTAACATCAGAGATTGAAACAATACTAATTTTGTGAACTTTACTCATACTTTGACTTAGGAATGGGGTTCATTCCCATCATGGCATTAGAAACCCAAAAGACTTAGAGAAATTAAACCAGGAAAAAGAAGTTAGGGAAACAGCAGGCTTAGATGAGGTCATGGCAGTTATGATCAAGATGTTAGGTGAGTTAGGGAAGAAATGGCTCCTGAGGGTACTCATAGCAGTATGGAGAAAAAGGTGTATCCCAGATAACTGGAGAAAGCAAACCAGGTACTCTTGACATTACTTTATATTCTCACTTCAACTGTCTAATCAATAAAAAGGTTCTGTCACCATGGTTACAAACTTTCCCACTATCACCATTACCAGCTTTCTGGATATGGGCATCCTGAGGCAATGAAGAAATTGGCTCATATTTACTGAAAAACAGCAAACAAACTGATATGTGATGTGAGAGATGTATTTACACAATGTCACTGAAGGCAAAGCTCACACATAAAAGCACCCTTAATGTCAATCAGGTTGTTAGTAGTACACACACTGCACCCATCGCACACAGTTCAAAGCAGGCATATAGACCTACATATGCTGACATACTTAAATATAACCTTCCTGAATCCCAAAGACCTCCTAGATGAAGTGCTCATAATAAATAGCCTCAGCAGCCCTGAATGCACTCTTTCAAAACAACACACACATCAACACATACAGCCACATCTCATGGAGCTTCTACTTCTAACCCATAAGGCAAGCCATCACACAGTCTGACATTCTAGTCGTTAGACACTCCATTGTGAGACACACTGATGTTCCTCTCACCAGGCTGAGTAAGGAGAAAGTCACAGTCAATTGCTTATCAGGGACCAAGATCTGCCATATTATGCACACGCTCAGATCATTGGACCACAACTACCAGTATGACTCAGTTATAGTCTATCTGGGTGTAAATGACCTGAGGCATACCTTGCTAGATTATATGAAAAGATACTTCATGGAGTTCTCATATTATGTGTCCCAGCAGTATTTTATCTTCTCCAATGATGGTGCCACAATATGAATACAAGGGTTGGGAGGGTGGCCTAATGGTTAAGGTGTTTACCTTTCAAACACAAGGTGCGGAGTTTGAGTCTCACAAGGGATAATTGGCTAGGCTTAAAATGGCTCACAAGGGCAGTTAGCTTAGTACTAATCTATGAACCTAAGACTAGCTTGAATAACTGGCTTAGTTTCTTGTGTCATTCTAAAGGAATGTAGCACTTGTCAGCATGGATGTAGATGGTCAAGAGACCATGCTGCTTTGCCACAGATATTCTGCACCTATTCACTTTAGGCTTTTGAATATTATCTAAAACATTCTCCTTCCCCATAGTGCCTTTATTAGGCAATGCAAAACTGAAATTACTTCCAACATAGCAAATCAAAGCCAAGAAAATCTAAAGGTGTTACTGCTCAATGCTAGGAGTTTAAACAAAAAAAAAAAACTTCACTCCCTACGAGCTCTCTTCAACCTAGAGAATGCTGACATCTGTGCTGTCACTGAAATATGGTTTAAAGTGCTGGACAGCAAACTAGCAGTGCAAGGCTATAATGCCTTCCACACATTTAGAATAGTTACTATATAGACAGGGACTAAAGATGGAGGTATCTCAATTTACATCTAAAATAAATATACCTCAAGGCTGGTCAAACAGAGCAATACACTTGAGCTGCTCCATGTTCAAATAACCACAGGCAAAATACCATTCCACTTCTTTGCAAGCTATTTCCCCTTCTATGCCCCAGGAAACCCATAATATATGTTCAAACTTATTTTAAACGCTCACCATACGACACATTACCATATTCATGGGTGACTTTAGTTACCCCACTATTAACTGGAAATTATATTCAACACCAGTCGTACAGGCAGAGATTCATGGATTTTGCAAACACAAACTCCTTGGGGCAGATTGTCAATATACCAACCAGGGGTGCAGACATACTGAATCTGGTCATCAATGATATGGGAGAGTGCTGCACACCCCCTAGAGTAATGTCTCCTATGGTTAGGTCAAACCATGAAATGTTCTCCTTTGAAGTACAAATAAAACCTGGAACCCCAGCTAACTACGGAATATCCACCAACTACTTTAAAACTAACTTCTTACTATTAAGTAATAACCTGGCAACATTTTAAATCCCCATAAACCCTGAGAAAACTGCAGCCTAATAACTATATAGAGGCAACTGTACCCACCAGGTAGAAGTACAAAGCTAACTCGAAAAAACAAGCCACCCTGGTGAAATCACAATATCAATAGGCTGTAAAACAGAAGTAAGAAAATCATGGCAAAAATTATGAGGTGCAGCACCCAGCAGGATAAAAGCACTCTCATCAAACTAAACAAACAATGCAGATGACACAGTCTAACAAAACCAAATTTGAGGTAAATTTGGCCTCCTTGCTAAAAGACAACCACAAGGCATTCTTTACATATGTCTGCAACCTCAAAACAATACACAATTATGTGCACAGCTCATTGTTAATGGAGCCAGCTATACTGAGCCAGAAGATATTGCAAACCTATTGGCCAACAAATTGAGCTCCAACTTTACCCATCTCTCCCCTCAACCTTTTCTCAGGAAATACCATCAAATATAACTCCCCCTATCATCGCTAGGGAGCAGGTCCTTAATGCTCCCTCTTAGGCCAAGAACACTGCATCACTGGGCCCCAACAATATCTCAGGATTCCTTCTAAATAGCATGAAACATGACCTTTAAGGCCCTCTGGAATTGCTGTTTAACTGTAGCCTCCAAACAGGCTTTGTGCCTCACGAATGGTGAACAGCAACAGTCATCCCTCTGCGCAAAGGTGGACCATCTATAAACCTTAGAAACTACAAACTCATTAAGTCTCATTAGTCTCATATGCAATCCATGGAAAGAAATATCATGGAAATGATCAGTATTGACATAGGAAACTTTCAGACACTGGAAGCAACCCAATTTGGGTAGGTCATGCCTACTCAACCTCGTGGACTTCTTTGAGAAATTCACCAAAGCAATGGATGAGGACAAAATGGTTCTCATTGCCTACTTTGATCTGGCCAAGGCATTTGTCACAATACTTCACTTGGGCATTGTTGACAAACTCAAGAGGTTAGGTATAAACCCTTATGCAACCCAGTTGATTGCCAGCTGGCTTACAGGCAGGACCCAGGATGTTAAAATTGAGTCCACCTCTAGAAAGAGGCCACTCATAAGTAAAGTCCCTCAGGGATAGGTCTTGGGACCTGTCCTTTTTGGCATTTACTACTCTGAAGTCAAGGCCAGTGTCATTTACCTTTGTCTAACTACATTTTCAGATGATAGCAAATTAGAAGCAGTCATAAAATCTCCCATCAACACCAATCTTCTCCAGAAAGAGCTGACACAGACAAATAACTGGTGTCAGAGCCAGGGACTAAAAAAGAAGTGCCAAGAAATGCATACTATTATCCTTCAGGAAGTCATTCATCCTTGGTAGCTATCATATTAACAGCACACCCCTAAGAGTTGACTCAGTAGTCAGTGACTTGGGGCCACACATAGATATTAAGCTAGCCTTTGGCCATCATGTTTCTACAGTAGTGAAGAAATCATTCTATGTTGTGCAATGTATAAACAAAGGTATGGCATTTAGGTCCAATGAAGTAATTGTTCCATTGTATTCGGCATTCATCACACCTATCATTGAGTACAATGCCCTCTTTGGTATGTACCTAACCAAGAATATCCAACAACTGGAATGTCTAGGGATATTCCTCACTAAAAGAATACAGGACATAAGTAATATCATATGCAGTCCAACTCAAGGCCCTATCCCTGTATTCTGTCTCCTACAGGCTGTTGAATGGAGATCTATGCCTGACATAACAAGGTATGGTCAGACCCCACCATGATGGACCTCCTGAATATTTGCAAAATAAACAGCACCAGAATTACTCATTCTAATAACTTAAACCTTGCTTGTGATATAAATAGGACCTGCTGGAGAGACAAGTATGTATCCCAGAGACCACCCCTTCTTTGGAACAGGCTCCCCATCCATGTGAAGCAGAGTCCCTCCGTAACCCAGTTCAAGTGTAAATTGGACAATTGAATGGGGAACAGGAAATTCACCTCTGGTTTGGCACCTATGTCTCTGATGGACACAGGCAACCTGTAAATGGATCATCTCCCAGGCCCCTGCTTGTAAATATTTCATCTCCCCTTCTTACACTTATCAAGGGTACTAGAACTTATCAGAGATATGTGATGCAAGACTAAACTTACAAAGGCACTTCTTGTCACTGACCTAGTAAACATCTATGAACCAATGAACCTATAAGCATACTAGTGCCAATGTACAAGAACAAAGGGGACATTCACAGTTGAGGGCAGCATCAGATTCATGTTACACTGCATGAATGTTCTGGAGATGGTGATTAAAAAATGAATATGCAGAGCAGCAGAAAGTAAGATGGAAGACGAACAGTTTGTATTCAGATCAGGATGCAGCAAAACTGACTTGATGTTTGCAGTGAGGCAGATAGTAGAAGAAAAGCTAAAGATGAGGAAAGAGTCCAACTGGGCATTTCTAGACTTAGAGAAACCATATGACAAAGTCCCAAGAATGCTGATTTGAGCTGTCCTGTGATGGTTCAAATTCCCAGAAACATTGATAGAATTAGTGCAGACTATGTACAAGGACTCGGTGATGTAAGTTCAAACAGTGTTCAGACTCACAGAGAGATTCCCAGTGGGAGTGGGTATGCATCAGGGTTCATCTCTAAGCCTGCTGCCATTTATACTGATTAGAATGAGCCATACCCAACAGAACCAAGATTCTCTCCTCAAAAGCCATAGCCAACAGAACCAAGACACTCGCCTCCAAAAAAAGGAAGCCAATCTGGTAGTCCCCTGCCATTAGCAAACTCTACAACAGAAAGAAGAAACTGTTGCAGAAAAAGGTGAAGTCCCAACACTGGAAAACCTCCCTTATTAGCCTCAACAAAAAGTTGAGATCCCTCATCAAAACCTCTAAAGCTAGCTATGAAGGCAAAATTGTGTCAGACACTAAAAACATCCACAAAGCTTCTACAGTTATATCAAGAATCTCCATGGAAATACCAAGATTTGCTCTGAGTTACTGCACAATGGTACCTCCTATACTGAGCCAACAGATAGATGTTGCCGAAGTACTGGCCAACACATTAATTGCCAACTTTATCCTGCCCCCCCCCCCCCAAAGGACCAATCGCAATACCGGAAGAATGCCAGGCACCCAGCATTGCTGCAGAACAGGTTAAAGCTGCATTGTCCAAGGCCAAGAATACAGCTTTCATGGGACCCAACAATATTCCTGGCTTTGTTCTACCTGAACTACAAAGCGAACTGGCACCACACCTGTGTGCCCCATTCAATCACCCTCACCTCAGGCTTTGTCCCTACAGAATGACGCACTGCCACAGTCATACCTCTCCATAAAGGGGGGAGTGACTACAGACTCTGGGAATTATTGCCCCATTAGCCTGATGAGTCTGATATGACATCTCATTACCAACGGTTTTACATCCAGAAAGAAATAGGTCATCATCTCTCTCTACTCTTTCCTCATTAGATCAATCATCGAGTATAATGCCCCATTTAGCATGTACTTCACTAAACACCTGCAACAGCTGGAAAGGCCACAAAAGTACTTTAGAAAGTGGATCCTAGACCTTAAAAACATACCCTACATGGACAGATTAAAAAAAACTCTAGTTTTCTCTCTCATATCGTCTATTAAGAGGCGATCTCGGCTTGACTTACAAAGCCATGTCTGACTCAGCCCTGTTAGAAATTTTACACCTAAAGAAATCCCAATCCCTCTGCACCACATGCTCCAGGGACCTCAACCTCATTACCACAATCCACAGAACATGCTGGAGGGACAGGTTTATAACCCAGAGACTGCCCATGCTCTGGAATAGACTTCCCATACATGTCAAGCAGAGCATCTCACTGACCCTTTTTAAGAGAAATCTTAATGAGTGGATGGGAAATAAAAAGTTCACCCCAGGGATCACTCCAGTGGCTCTACTTGATAGAGGCACCAGGAACTAATGGCAGCATGATGCCAGGGCACTTCTATGGGCTAGGCTTGTAAAGGCTCCAGGACGGTTGGCCTAGTACACAACTATGAACCTATTATAGACTATATTAGCACACAGGGCAGAACAGCAGGATTGACAAAGTCACTGTAAGCAGACAATGTTGCATTACAGGCAGACTCTAAACAAGAACTTCAACAAAGTATGGCGGAATGGAATGCAAAGCTGAAGGCACATGGGATGAAACTGACTACAGCAAATTGGAAAATCTGAAGAAACTGAGAATTGAGATAGAAAGAAATAGAGTGGAACAAGTTAACAGCTTCAAGTACCTAGGAGGAATGGTTGAGGAGAAAGGAAGTCAGAATGAGGATGTGAAAGCAAGAATCAGTGGGGCTGCAGCCAACTGGCACAGAGTTTCAGGGATAATTTGTTACAGAAGAACACCAAAGAAGCTGAGCAGTAAGGTATACAAAGCAGTGGTGCAATCATTACTATTGTATGATACAGAAACCTGGGCATTAAAGGTAGTGCAGCTGAGGAAGCTAGACATCATGAAGATAAAGTATTAGCAAAAGGTGGTAGGATGAACATAGTGGGACAGATAAAGAAATAAAGACATCAGAAAAGGAGACCACTTAGCAAAGAAAACAGACTACAGCAGTTTAGGTACATGTGCAGTAAGGCAAAAGACAATGTGGTGAGAACATAGCCAGCCTTAGGCATAGACCAACTAGGTGGCCAGCTAGGGTGCCTTTTTTGTAGTAAACAAACGTTTTTTTTTTAAATATGTTGAATGAATACAGGAAAAAACTGCAGAGTAAGATAAACTATGAGAAAAAGGAAGAAAAACGTAATCTGAATGGTGTAGGTTGACTACAAGGGGGCACTGGGTAGTGTAGGGGCATGCTGTGGAGCTCTTTTGCCTAGGGCACCAGTTGACCAAAGGTCAACCATGGGTTAGAAAGATTTGTGACAGACAGAAGGCAAGAGGAGATGAGGACATCCAGCAAAGGGACAAATGGGCTGTATAACAGAAGGCCTGCGATAGACAGGCTTGACTATCAAAAAAAGTAGAAGATTGCTATTGAACTGAGACAGAGGATGCCAGATGACACGACAGCCTGACCCCATGAAAAAATGAGAAAAATGAGGTTGCTACTGCTGCTGCTGATGATGATGATTATTTTGGAAATTATGGATGAATGTTGGTTACAAAGTTGCAGAGTTCAATTCTCCCTGGAAGCTAAACATATTTAGGTGGTTTAAATGAGCTTTGCTGTATAAGACAATATTGTTGCCAGAGCTGAAATTGTATAAGAACTAAACTGTGCACACTCAGTGATTTCCAGTACTTTCAGTGTGAAGCTGCAAAACAAAGTAAGCAAGCTGTGAGACTGTATCAATTTTTTCTCTTTTTTCAGTGTATTTCAACTGAAATTTTGAAAGGGGAAAATGATTGTTCAATACACAATATTATGCACTGTCTGGCTGCCAAAAAGAATCAGTTATAGACTTCCAAATTTAAACTTCATTACAGTGTCTAAAAAGCTTTAGATTTACTACAATGATCATATAAAATAATCTCAACTCATTTTAAGCATATGTACCTTTATCATCTGCAGATATTATCCCATCTGATGTTCTACTTTACTTTAGAAAATGGACATAACTATAAATTATTTCATATTGTAAAGCAAGAGATATCCAACAAGGTATAAATATGCAGGTAAAAAACTTGATTAAAAAAAAAGTCCACTGCTTCATGGCAATATACCAAAGTACCATTAAGCATAGATAAAAAAAAGAGAGAAGTGACAGCCATCTTGCTTATTCTAATTTAAGATGGTTGAAACTCTGAGGTTAGCTAGTGTGAAAAAGTAATAAAAATAATGTGCATTAGAGAGAGAGAGAGAGAGAGAGAGAGACAGAGACAGAGAGAGAGAGAGAGAGAGAGAGAGAGTCACTGTGCTTTGCACTGAATGTTTATTACAATTATTATTTATGTATTTCTTCATCCATTTGATCACAATATGACATCTGAGGTATACACAGTCAAGAAAGTGGATGTACTTGCTAGGGATAGTTTTGTGTGTGTGTGTGTGTGTGTGTGTGTGTGTGTGTGTGTGTGTGTGTGTGTGTGTGTGTGTGTGTATGTGTGTGGGTGTGCGTGGGTGTGTGTACGTGTGTGTACGTGTGTGTGTTTACATGAGTATCTGTATTTGTGACATTCTATATATATTTCTGACTGTGTGTATCTGTCTGTGTACATCTGAATTTTTATGTATGGGTGAAACTATCTAACTCTACAGCTGTATGTCAATAATGTGACAGCATGTGTGTGTGTGTGTGTGTGTGTGTGTGAACGTCTGTATGTGTGATTTCTGTATCTGTCTATGTACATCTGAGTTTTTGTGTATGAGTGAAACTGTCTACTTCTACATCTGTATGTCAATAATATGGCTTTGTGTGTGTGTTTGTGTGTGTGTGTGTGTGTGTGTGTGTGTGTGCGTGTGTGTGTGTGTGTGTGTGTGTGTGTGTGTGTGTGTGTGTGTGCATGAACGTCTGTATGTGTGATTTGTGTATCTGTCTATGTACATCTGAGTTTTTGTGTATGAGTGAAACTGTCTACTTCTACATCTGTATGTCAATAATATGGCTGTGTGTGTGTGTGTGTGTGTGTGTGTGTGTGTGTGTGTGTGTGTGTGTGTGTGGGTGTGTGTGCGTGTGTGCGTGTGTGTGTGTGTGTGAGTGTGTGTGCACAAGTGTCTGTATTTGTGACTTTCTATGTATATTTGTGACTGTGTATCTGTCTATCTACATCTGAGTTTTTGTGTATGGGTGAAACTATCAACCTCTACATCTGTATGTCAATAATGTGACTGTGTGTGTGTGTGTGTGTGTGTGTGTGTGTGTGTGTGTGTGTGTGTGTGTGTGTGTATGTGTGTGTGCACGAATGTCTGTATGTGTGAATTTCTATGTATATTTGTGACTGTGTTTATCTATGTACATCTGAGTATTTGTTTATTAGTGAAACTGTCTATGTACCTCTACATCTGTATGTCAATAATGTGACTGTTGTGTGTGTGTGTGTGTGTGTGTGTGTGTGTGTGTGTGTGTGTGTGTGTGTGTGTGTGTGTGTGTGTGTAAAATTGTTATAGATACTTGCTTAACTTTTATTTTGGGTGTAAAATTCTTCCTCCAACAACAATATTCTACAGCAACTATGAAGTATTACATTTTACAACAAAATATAAAGCACGTATGCATTAATAATAAAATAAAATAAAAAAACAAATTAACAAATAGACCATTTTCTAAGTGTAATAATACCATTTAGACAGCTATTATAGGGAAATAAGAAGTCTTAGAGTGGTGGAGAAGCCTCTCTCCTGTGATGTTTGGTCTCATGACAAACCCAGGAGGTGCATTGTTTTGCTGTAACACCCACCCTGTCAGGCATTACTGCTTGGTTTTCTTTCTCATTTCTTCCTAAAGTTATGACTTCTATCCTCAAGTCCTGCATGCATTGTGCTGCCTTCTCTTACATATTTACTCCATAACCCTGGCAGTATACATCATGCCATATTAATCCTTTCTCCCTGATTCAATAGTACTTAAATACACATTATTCATACTACATAAATACTGAAGAAAGGAGAAGGCTCACTTCAATGTTTAAGATTTCATAATCACTTTTTATGGAGGTGTCTCTTTTCATTACAAAACATTGACTCTCTTCAAGAATGGTCTTGTCTTAGATGGTACCAGTGGTTGAGCAATGTGATATAGGTGGTCTGAAAAAATGCATGATGCAGAAATAATATAACCACAGGTCCTTTGAAGAAGCTGAGAAAGCAAAAAGCTCACAGAATAGCTAAGAATATTTTATTTAAGGTTGAGATGGGAGCTGTTCCAGCACCTGGTGGGTGTTGTTAACCTGGTCTGTGCATGTTAGAGTGAAAAGTAGAAGAGACATTGATCATAAAAAGCCAGAAACTGAAATGTTGTGATGACTATACTGAGTTGTATCACAAGGTATATGAATGAAATGAGGTATGTGGTATTAAAGAATGAGTCAGGAGGAAACAAAGCATGAATGTATGTCTCATTATGTGAACCAGTATATGCAGGCTTGCTTGCCCAAATTTGCATAGACCCACTGCCAAAAAGTAGTGGCATAAGAAAGCAAACAAACTATTACAGCAACAAATCTGAAACAAGAACATTCAGTTCAATTATGCATGTGCAACACTGATGCACAAGACAGCATGCATTTAATGTCCACAGACTTCTTAAATAAATTGTTTGTCTAATGCATTTGAATGTAAAAATCCTAAGCATTTTACAAATAAATTCTAAACAGGGCAGGGTCGTGTGTCAATAATTATAATGTAAACATGATAAAAAATAAGTAAAGTAAAACAGACTAGTAAATATAGAAATGGAGGCCAAACTCCTCAATGGAAGTAAAAATATCCTCTTGAAGGAGACCATACAACTGCATCCCAGAAAATGAGGGCAAGGTAAGAAAAGGATAACCTGCCAATTATTCCCAAATGAATCCTTTTAAAGCAATCAGAGCCTCGCCTGATGATAAAATGACCAAGCCAAATAGGCGCGATCACTTATTAAGTAAATTGGACACAGAAGGTGTTGGGTCTGGTTTAAACTCGGTCAGTGGGTTACTCCCAGATAAGTTGCAGATGCATGCTGCTCTACAAGGGCTGCAGCTATTCTTACAGGCACACAATGTTAGACGTCTATGTGATTCTGGGTGTTTCAGTCTGGGGAAGCCTCCATGCATTACAACCAGAAGGATATGGAGAAGTCACGACACAGTCTGAGAGTGTGTAAACATTTTTAGGGGTTAAGTTCATTTCTCTGTGAGCAATTTCACCAAACAGGAAATTTCATCAAAATCATCCTAGCAAAAGTAACAGAACCCATAATTTTTTAGAAGGATGTTTCAAACGTTGCCCCTCCTAATGTGGGAGCATTGATATCAACATCACCTTCCTTAACTATACTAATGCCAGGATCATGCCGCTTTGTAAAAAGAGATGAATTTCAACCTTAACTATACTAATGCCAGGATCATGCTGCTTTGTAAAAAGAGATGAATTTCAGTAAGTTGTTCTACTCAATAGACTGTTCCCATCTGCAGTTCATTGAGGTTAATTGAAATTAATGCAGTGAAATATTCGTCTAGATTTGCTTGCCCCTATTAATATATTATACCCTTATTTGCAAAGTAGTGAGAGTAGCAATTCATGAATTATAACCTGCTAACCAAAGTCATTCTGTATATCAAGTGTATACAGTATGGCTCTTTGCTGTATCAACACTTGTGCTAAACTCATCTTTTGCAAACAGCTATGAAAACTCATTGATAATAATTTCACATAATCTGACAACAAATTTTCTTCTTAATTATTAGCCAAGTATTATTATGTATCAGCATAATAGCTTTTTGTCAAACTGTGACAAGCACCTTTATTAAACTAAAGCAAAGAAGGTTGTATGTTAAAATGCTGATTAGAGAAAATATCATCATTCATGACATCAGTCCCACTTAATTGAAATGGAACAGCATTGAGTTACCACAAACTCAAATACTGGAATATTGTGCAGATATACTGGGTGATTATGCAAATTCACAATACAGCTGGTATTGAGCTTTTGCCAATTTTCAGCTGTACTATGATCTCTGCATTGGTATGGATAAGTAACATGGGGTGTGGGAGCATGTGTTAACAGTGCATTGATATTCAAGTTTGCTGCACTTCAATGTTATGCCATTTTGATAAAAAAAGATTGATGTCATGAATGCCAATGTTTTTGCTAGTCAATGTTTTAACATACATCTGCTAGAAGCTACTTCCTACATTTCTGAACAATAGAGAAATGCTTTAATAATTCTTCATGATGGCTGTTGAAATTATTGCTGATACCATTTGTATGGACTGAATGACACCCCAGCTTCACTGCTAATCATTATTTATTTATTTGACATTTGTTTACCAGGAAAGTCCATCTGGGTTAAGAAAAAACAGTTTTCAGAAGAGCTCCAGGGAGAAAAGTTCTAACTTATAGAGACTTATGTACATACATATTACCAGATGTTTGCTCTATACTGTAAAAACTTTAAACTTCATATGGAGAGATATACATCTAAGCATTTTAACTTTGTATACATGATAAGACATTCAAACATCTATGTACAAACATATAAAGGACATTTTCCTTCATTAACGTTGAGGATAAGTATTTTACATGCTCTCATAGGGTAATGCATGTTAGACTTCCATTCTTCATTGTGGATTAACACAGGGATATGCTTTTGAGCAGCCATCACATTATAATAGAAGAGAGGAAGCACTGGGGAGAGACGGTGGAAGTGTGTAGACATGAAATTAGCTGAAAGGTCTGCTGTATTGTGCGGGTTTTGATACTAGTGTTAGTCGGTGGTTGAAATGTAAAGAATAAGTTAGCCAGGAGTAGATCAGGCAGGGGTGGAATATTAAGGTCAAGTTAGCCAGGATATGAACATGTGCTTAGCCATGTATTATTTAGATGTTGTTTTAGGGAGGATTTTAAGGCTTCCAGGTTAGTAATTGTCCTTATGGATAAGGATAGAGAGTTCCATACTTTAGCTACAGTGTAATAATATAAGCTTTGTTCTGGTACTTTTGGAGGGAGTGGAAATAGCTAGGAGTTTTTGTCTTCAGACCTTAGGGTTCTGTTGAGATGTAAACATTCACTATGAAGCTCAGGACTGGGCATGTTAAAGGTTTATAAATGATGTTGTGTAAGGTTAAGCGCTGGATGTAGTGGAGGTGGTTAGGGGGTTCAATCCATTGTAGCATTTGCAATGCTCTACAGTGATGTGTGTTAGTCTTTGAGTTAGTGACAAACGTGGCCACTTTCTTGTAGCAACATTCTATTTTAGATGTGATAGTATCTGTAGGTTAGTGAGAATTGTGTCACCATATAGTAGGGAGGGGAGGAGGAGGAAGGTTTCGGTGAGGGTGACTTTGGTCAATGTATTCAGGAAGTGTTTGTTCCTACAGAGGATGCCTAGTTCCTGGTGGGTTTTCATAATGTTATGTTGGATGTCTAGATCAAACTTAAGTTGATTGTTGATGATGATTCCTATCAGTTTAGTGTGGAGGACTATTTTAATAACAGTGTTGTCGCAAAATGGATTTTGACTTGATTTATATCAAGAGAGTGATTTTTTGACATAAAGAGAATGAGTTTATTTTTTTAGGGCTAAGGAAGAGTTCAGACTTAGTGAGCCAGGTTTCAATGAAGGAAAAGATTTATTGTGTGATGGAGTGCAGTTGAGGAAGTGAGGGAGAGGTTCAGATGATAGTAGAGTAATCTGCATATAGTATGAGTATTCCTGTGGATGAGGAAGTGCTCAAGTTGTTTGTAAAAATAATAAAGAGTAAGGGGCAAAGGATGGAGGCCTGGGGAATACCAGTATGGTGTGAAGAAAGGGAAAGATGGTATTTAACCATTTTGCAGCCTGTTTGTGATTGTTTAGGCAGCTGTAGAACCACTGTATGGCAGAGATGTAAGTCCTAGTTGGGTGAGCCTGGCCAGGAGTAAGGCATGAGAAACTGTGTTGAAAGCTTTTAATAGGTCAAGAAATAATGCTGATACAAAGTTGCCTGCATCTCTAGCCCTATTCACAGTGTATATGGAGGATAAGAGGGCTGTAGAAGTGTTGTGGCCTGGATGGAAGCCATGTTGGGTATGAGTAAATAGGTTATTTTGCAGTACACATTGCATAAGCTGTTGATGAATGCATTTTTCCAGTATTTTGGAGATGAGAGATAGAATGGCTACAGATCAGAAGTTAGCTCTGTACAGCTTCCCCCTTTGTGGATAGGTATGATGTGTGACATTTTTCAGATCTTGGGAACTTTGGATTCAGAGATGAAGCTGTTGATAAGAATACTGATGGGATATGCAATGGAGTCAGCAGCTAATTTAAGGTACTCTGGTGGAATGTTATCAGCTGAGGTAAAGCATGGTTTAAGTTTTTGCAACAATTTTTATGAGAGTTGTAGGCATGGGTTGCAAAGAAAAACTGGCTAAGGTATTACAGTGGGGATTTAGGTGGTTATAGTGGTGAAGGTCAGGGTATGGAGTTGAGATAGGATTGATGATGGTTGTGGATGTAGTGGAGTTGGGGCTGCGGTTAGGGTTGGGTGAATTTGAGATCAGGTAAGCTATAGTTTGCATAAAGTGAGTGAAGTCATTTGCTATTTGTAAAGGTGGGCAATCAGGGCAAGGTCAGTATTATTTTATGGTCCCAGGGTTAAGTAAGGCTGAGATGGAGGACCACATTTTGGGTTAGATCTATGGTTGTGTTGGATGTGGCTGTAATATAGTTGTTTGTCTTTGATCACTTGCCTTTTTAATTGGTTGCAGAGCTGTCCAAATACTAGTAGATTTTCTTCATTTTTATTTTGGTTCTAGGGACCCCAGGCTATGTCCTTTTTTTCATGAGATTTTTACATGCTTTGGTTAACCCAGGAGCAGGAATGTTTCTGATTCTTTTTGTACGTGTTGGAGCAAGGGTATTATGTGCACTTAGAAACATATTGTTGAAATACTGTACTGCTGCATCTAGAAAATTTTATGTTGGTGAGGAAATACATGGGTAGGTGATCACTTGTTCTTTAGCATGGTATGTTAATGATGAAACTCTGCAGTCATGGGAATGGCAGCTGATGTTTTAATAATTCTACCGTAACTGCAGAGCACCATGGCCCATGGTTGTACTGCCATCCCTCCCACCAGCAGGCATGTAACACCTACACTAAAGTTTAGGAAGAAATATATTCATAATATAAACCACAGAGTAACATCACCAATCACAGCATAACAACCAAAACTTAAGACTATGATATCATCATTCTCAGTCCAAATATTCAACCATTCTACAATCCAGTGAATAATGACTGGGCATATATAATGACTGATCAGGCTGTTTATAGTGTTAGCAACTGAAATTATGTTAAATGCTTTAGAAAAGGTTTAAATGCAGAGGACTGAATAATATGCAACAATTTTGACCATGGATGAACACCTCATAAGAACTCTTGAGGGTGGTCTAACAATATTTACTAGAAATAGATCCATTGTGATAGCAGATGTCACTTCTGGATGCAACTGTAATGTGATGTATTGCTCATCCTGCAGGACCATAGCTCAGTGCTACAAATTTCTACCCTTTATACAAATTGGGATGACAAGGCTAATATTAGGGCACTTAGCTTACAAACAGTTTGTAAATATTTACTTAAATGTATGATCTTTGATGTTACAGAAGACTGTTCTAATTGATATAAATTTTGATATGAACCACTTTCATTCCACAGTAAGGTAAGAAATACCAATCATAAACATTTCAGTTGCAAAATGGGCAGCACACCAGAATAAAATGTCATTTTATGAATCACACAGAGAGCCAGAGCTCATACAGCACTGGGTGCACACATTGCATTTAGCTGCCACAGCTCTTATACATACTCTCCTTCAAATTCAAGACAATTTTTTTTTCACTCTCACACAGCACCTTTTCAAGTACAACAAAACCTCCTGGGTTATCATTGAACTAAATACCCTGATCAAACTTATAGACAGTGCATGCTCTTAATGGAGACAGAACCCCTCAACAGGAAATTGTACTGCCTTCACCTGTCTACATTACCTAGCTAAACAAGCCATATGTAGGCACAAAACCAAATATTTCAAACGCAACTTACTCTGCTAGGTGAACCTAAAAACATCAGGCAGGAAATAAAGCTTCTCCCAGGTCACAAATTCACAGATCCCACCTCCTCCCTTATCACCATCCAGACTTCCCAAGGCTGACTCTCAATCTCTGACTTTCTCAAGGTATTCTAACTCAAACAGCCTTCCTGTCTTTTATATTCATCTTCTATTTTAATAAAATTATTCACAAAGACCTTGAATCCCAGCTAGAAAACATACCCCTAGAATCACCCTCTGGTGTAGGTAACCTACTTCCCTGGTTCATCTCACTGTACAAAGAATTCCTGTCCATACTTCTCCATATTTATAATTTCTGCTTAACTCAAAACGCAATGCTATATATCAAACATTGCTCTTGCCTAACTGCTTCTCAGTCATTCTCAGCCAGAAAATGCCACCCACTTTTACCATATCTCCATTCTCCCAGTGCTTGGGAAAATACCAAAAAAACTAATTTATGACCAGCTGTCCACTTGCAACCAAGAGTACCACATTCCCACTCATAAACAGCATGGATTCTGGGCTGGCCAGAACACAACAACAGCACTATGTTAGTTAGATATGAGATCCTTCTCAACATAGTGAAGTAAACCATTAAGGAGCACTCTTTGCTGACCTTTCCAAAACTTTGGATCTTATTGACCTTCTTCTGCTCCTTCACTCCCTTAATGAAACTGGACGGAGCTCCACCAATGTCACCCTGTGCCAAGATTTCTTACCAAACAGGTATTTCAAAGTCAAAATTAGTTTATCCCTATGACCTCCAGCACTTCTTAACAAAGGAATACACCAGGGCTCCATATTTGACACACTGTTGTTTTCAAATCTTTATTAGCAAACTACCATCTGATCTCCCTAACCTTCATGACACTTTAAAGGCATATGATATAGTTATCCTTCAATCTATTCTTCAAATTCAGGTATTCAAACTTGGCTTCCGTATGACCTCCACTCACTTCATTCTTGGCTAAACAACCATAAGCTACTCCTAAACCCATCCAAAACAAAATTTATGCTATTTGGAACCTCACAAAAGTGTGAAAAAACTCCTACAAATCTCAACATCATAGATCTTGATGATACCCCAGTATAAACAACCAGATTCTTTAAATACCTAGGTTCATTGCTGGACCAGTCACTAAACTGCATAGCCACTTTTAAAGCCCTTGGAAAATGATTAATTTTCTTTTATTGTAATCCAGGAAAATATCTTCCTTTCCCTACAGGCCAACTATAGCTGCAATACACAAAGGAGTCTACAATGCAAGTGTACGGTTTGGTTACTTATATCTTGTCAGTATTCAACCACGGACCTTGCCACATTTTTCAAGGCATGGTAGGCCAATTGTACCTGGAGAAAATTTAGGAATACCCATCCAATTATTTAATTCCTTCTTAAAGGAAGATAGTGAGTCACATTGCTTGATATGAAGAGGAAGTTTATTCTAGTGAAGGAGTAGTCACACCATGGTAAGTCTCTTCACCATGAATTGCTTATTTGCTGAAGCAGTTTCAGATGTCTAGCTCTGTTGTTCACAGGACTGTTTTATTAGGTGAAAAATAAAAGGTCTTGGACTGCTGGATCCCTAATGACACAGAAAGTACAGCACAGATCACCTCAAAGGAGTCTATAGGATGCTGAATACAGGGAAAAGGCCTCTTGCTTATTTTGATAGATCAGATCCTTTAGTCCCATGATCCTTTTTGGCAGGAACCTTTGGGGTGTCTCTAACTTCTCAATATGGTTAGCAAGGCACATCCCATGTGGCATTGAATTCTGTGATGGGCCTCATCATTGTGAAGACTACAGAGAGGTCAGAAATACTCTGTGTGATCAGTTGTGCCAGGCAGAAGGATTTCCTGAACACTGTTGTAGCATGATGGTCAAAGGGAGTTATTTACCCATGTTCCAAAGTCTCTTACAACATATTATTTTAGGAATGTGGCGTTTTCTATAATACACTATAAGCTGGATGGAGGGTTTGTTTGCCAAATGCAATATTACTGCATTTTTTAGCAAATTTAAGCCCCTTTTCAGTGTGCCAGCTATTAATAGAACTTAACTTTGTAGCTTTTAACTAGTAACACCTAGTTTCCAATCCTTAGTTAAACAGAGCTCCTGATTTTTGATTTGGAGATCCGAAAGTATATGCTGAACAGCAGTGGTTTCAGCATGGATAACTATGGTACCTCATTGGCTACATTCATGCTCTCTGAGTACACACATGACACCCTTACAGTGTGGATTCTATCCTTCAGCCACCTTGCTATCCATCCAACTACATAGAAACTGATTTAGAGAGCATTTAGCTTGCTGGTATTGTTGGCATGTGATATAGTTGCAAATGTTTAGGCAACAACAAGATATGCTGTACAAATAATGTGACTGCTGTTCATGACTTCCTTTTCCCTCTCTAATAATTTAGCAGATTTATTAGACAAAACCTGTCCTTAAAAACGCCAAAATACTGTCAGTCAAGTCTTATAAAATATTTTATTTCATAATTTATTATGCTGTTATGGTCTGTTCCATGGCCCTACAGATGAGGCTGATCAGGCTGATGGGTCTGCAGTTCCCAGGGTCCATGGTGAGACTGCCCTTGTGAAGAGGCATCAGAACTGCTGTGCATCAAATTTCAAGGACAAAGCTGGTGGATAAGCTCAGACTGAATAGTTTTAGGACCGGATCCACCACCACGTGTTTAGTGCCTGGTGTATTATCCAGTACATAAAATATGTTTTTTTTTTTTGGAAAGTATGTTTGGCAAGTGTTCCTTTGTGATTATAGGTGTTTAGGTCCTTAGGCATATGTGGGTTTGGTATAGATGTCTCTGGGATGAATTAAGAAATTCATTTGTTTGCCCTTATATTTGCAATATCCACTGGATCAGTGTAGGTAGTTATATTTTGAATGACATCAGAGCAATGCTGAATATTATCTTATAACGTCCTGACATAGGTAATGAATGATTTGTAATTATCCCTAACTTCTGATGCTATCTTAAGTTCAGGAGAAGCCCTGGTTTTCCTGATAATGTTTTTCAGTATCTTGGATAACCTTTTGATGTTAATGTGGATTTGTGGGTTTTTAGTTTAACTATATAGTCTAATAAGCTTTTTATGTTATTATATTGTTTATTTATGTATGTGGACCACCAGGCTGGTTTGGTCTTTATTTTCCCTTGTTTGTTTAGTTTTGGTAGTATGGACAGATTTATGCAGTTTTCTAGGTGAGCATAGACATTATTTTCATAACTTCTAGTTGTGTCTAAATTTTGGAGAGTACAGTTATATTTGAACTTAGGAACTTTGTCATATAATTGCAGGATTTTTTTTAACATTTTATTTCTTTGAATATTTCCCTCAGCTGGTTTGAGGATTTTGAAAGGAAATGTTACCAATCTGTGATCAGACCTGATTTGGGAATGGTATACCTGTGGGATAGTACATATTTCTGTCACATTTCTAAGGAACATGTGAAGAACATTTTGACCACTAGTGGGTTCTTTGACTATTTGATCCAACAAATTCTTATTGATGAAATACAGGAATTTTTGGGCATAGTAGGTCTCTCAGTTTATTAATGGGTAGTTAATGTCTCCCACAATGATGTAGTGTTTGTGTAAATGAAGCTCATGCAGTGCATTTAAGAGATGGGCATGTTTTTTGGAGAAGCCATCAAGGGTTCCTGCAACATACTATGATTTAATATTTAGTTTTATGCATAATGAGTTTAATCTCATAGGTTTGGCTTGTGGGTGTCTTGGAATCTGTCTTCAGGTAATATGGTCTTTAACAAATAAGGATACTCCACCACAATTGCCTTCAGGACCAAAGGCTTGGCAGGTACAGAACTTAGGTATTGATGGAAGTGCTTTCTGCACTCTTAAATCATGTTTAAGTAATACTACACTCATACACGAATGTGCTCCAAATGCAAGGGGGCCTCAAGGTTATACAGCTTGTTATAGTACTTCTAGCATTGAACAGCACCATGATTGATATTGTCTGGTACATTTTTGTTATGTTTTTTAGGCTGAAAGATCCATTAGCTGGACACTACCTAAAAAGGCACTCCGGATGCCTTGAATGAGATGGCAAAGCTGTCCTTGGCAAGGGATGTGTAGCAGTTCATCGTATGCTGATGCATACTGGATTTCCCCTCAAATGATACCAATTGTTGAAATCAATCATCTTTTGTTTGTACCTTGGCATCATCCTTGGTGAAGGTAGTATTCAGTTTAATAACAGAATATTTCCTGCACTTGTGACATGGATGGAGAGCTCATAAATGTCTCTCTGCATATTACTTATGGCCATGCAGACCTGATCATTTGCACCTATAGGGAACAGCACCATGTTGTTGTCATATTTGTTCAACTTAAGGATCTTGAGGCCCCTTGAGATATTGGAGATCTTGGCACTGGGAAACAACTCACCATTACCTTCTTTTTTCCCAGCCGTGTGAGGATCAAGTCTGTGTGTCTTTCTATCGAGCCGCCAATTTCTAATACATCATTGTTACTGGAGTATTGAAGCATACTTGGTTTGGGGTGATTTTTTCCCTGGTGACTCTCAACTGTAGATGTAGCAGTATGTGTTGTGGTATTTAATTTCCACTTTAACCTCGGCAGTTTAGGCAATGACTTTTTTACAGCCTCAGTGTATTATAATTTTCTAAGTATTTGTGTGGAATGCTGTGGGGTGGTGTGGTGCTCACAGACTGTGTTTCTTTGTGAGAGGGTCACCGCCGTCTTCATTAAAGATTTGCATCTCTCACGTGTAGTTTTTGCTGGAGTAAGTAGAAGTTCATTGTCTGTCAACTAAGTGTTATAGAGCTGGCAACTGAGAGAAGACAGCTTATCTGGTGTTTCATTTAGTTCAAAAGTAAGGACATTTGGGAAAATTAAACTTGTTTGAACTGTATTAGAATACATAAACTTTGGAAAATAATATTTTTCTGAATGGGGTTATAAGACCTATCTGTTCATTTGTAGCATAACAGTTAAGTAATGGGGGTACTGCAAGATAGACATAGCTTACAGTAACTTAACAGGTCCTAAATAATGAGGTATTGACCTTAGCACAGCTGGTAAATGTATATGGAGGTGACTGGGCAAGCGAGGAGTAGAATGTAATTTGAAATTCCTGTGTCTATCAAGTGCAACATTGTATAGGGCTGTGGGAAGTGCAGCTCAGTGCAATACAGCGGAGCTAAGAATTTAAACAAACTAATGAAAAAAGGATCTTTTGTTTCCAGCCAGTAATGCTAGCTTTCCAGAAACAGCAGCTGCTTATCCTCTCTCACCAAATAGTCACCACTACCTCTCAGACTGCCTATACAATTGGTTAACGTTAGCTGTAAAAGTAACCAAATTAGAAATAGCAGGGATAGATGGAAAACAGTAAATTAATAACAGAGAAACAATACAGTAATTAATGAATGCAGTCTGGCAACTGCACAATTCAACACTTCAATTACCAATCAAGAGCATGAAATAAGCGATGAAAATTTTATTTAAATGCTACAAAAAAAATGGCAGAAACAGTTCATATAGAGGGAAAGCAGTAAATTTAGCACAGGGAAGCTGAAAGGTTACTGATACTAACTTCTAGTTTGCCAGAATGCTCTGCTATACACTCTCACTTGTATTTATAGTTATTTGGTTTATTACTAAGAGTGAAACAACACAGTCAACGCCTCAGCTTACTATCTTGAACCATTAAAGTACTACCAGCCCTTCCTGGAAATTAATATGTGTGTGTGTGTGTGTGTGTGTGTGTGTGTGTGTGTGTGTGTGTGTGTGTGTGTGTGTGTGTGTGTTTTGTGTGTGTGTACCTCTGCACGTAAGTGTCTGTGCATGGGAGTGTGTGTATGGGGGGTGTGTACATGTATGCATGTATGTGCATGTTTGTATATTTGTGTAAGAATTTATACAATGTACACCTGCTGTGGGCTAGTCAGCACTGGAAGGCAGTGAAAACTATAGATAGTGGAGCGAAAGATGTTTGCAGAGCTAAGTCAAAGACTCTGCTTGGTGGGGTGTACAGTGTGAAGGCAGTTCTTGGGTGTAGATGGTGTTGGTCTCTACCCAGAACAACAACAGATATTTCCTGCATTCCAGGCTGCACTTAGTGAATTGCTTAATGGTTCATATCTGAGTGTCTTTACTTATACCTTAATCTATTTAGTACTGGTGGAGAGAGTCAGGAGAACATAGTCCTAGTGGCCATTATATTTTTGGATTTTAGATTACATATAATTTAATGGTTGGCAGTGGAATGAATCCAAGTGATGCAGTTCCTGTTCACCATCTATTATTACAATGATCATAGTGTGTGCACATTACTAACCAGAGCATTATATAATGGTTTAGTTTATATCTACCCATTTAGGGCATGCACTTGGGGAATTCTTCATACTACAATGACCAAAAGGCCAGTGTTTGCTGTGAGAAAGTATTGTTAAGTCAGAAAATGGCTGCAAGATAAATGGACAAATCAGTGGCCTTGTGCAATAAGCTTTTCTGCTCTATTGCTGAACTAAAGATGTCATGGCCACTGGTGCATTTTCATGACATTTTATTGATTGTGCTATTGTAGTTACATCTGACAAATGTGTCACATGCTAAATTCTTTCTGTCTTGACAATTTCACATCACAACTATTATTACCTAATACTACTGCGGTGAGTGATGAAGCCGTGGTGGTGCAGTAGTAGCGTTGTTGCCTCACAGCAAGAGGTTCTCCCATTCGATTCTCGGCTGAAGCTCCTTCTGTGTGGAGTCTGCATGTCCTCCCCGCAGTCGAGTGGTGTTCGAAAGACATGCGTGAATGGGCATACCTTCGTTGAAGGTTGGGCGTCGAGCTGGCACCTCGGCACCATAAAAATGTACTGCTAATCATTAGCGGACCGGAGTTCCGCTGTGGTGAACCCTAACTGGGAAAAGCTGAAAGAAGAACAACTACTGCTGTGAGTGATAACCGCCGTAAAAAATAAATAGATAAAAAATAAACTATTGTGGTTTCGGGTAATGCAAGAGGTGACATCTCTTGTGCTACTAGAAGTTGCTGCACCAAATACAGACTAAAAGCGCATAGAGAATACCACACACCTCCGTATATATTATGAACCATTATACAACGATCCCCCCCCATTAATATTCCAATTATTGCTATATTAGTATACTGGCAATAAAATATGGCAGCATGACCATTTCATGTCATATTTTTGTAAAATATGGCAGACACCTTCCAACAAACATTGTTTTTTAGGTATAGAACTGTAAAGCAGCTGAGGCTATAACAACTGACTTCAGGATAGTGACTGTCTGCAAGGAATATTTGCAGAAAATACTCCTAAGAATCAACCTACAACACTTCAGACCATAGCAGCAGCAGCATACTATGCTCAGAAATAATGAGGATAAAGATTATGGTGATCATGCTGATGACTAAAGCAATAACGCAGAGGGATTTCAATGTCACTAGTACCTACAACAGCATAGCCTTGGATGCAGTACTAAAAATTATACTTAGCGGCATGAATGCATAATACAAGGAACTTTGCTTGTATTTTTCTACATAACCCTATTAGCAGCTATACTTGAGTGAAGTCTGCTGTTTGAAAGACAATCTGACAACTCTAGGTAGCACTTCTGGTATAAATGACAGGGATGTGAGCCCATACAAATTGTTAGTTCTATAAAGAGCAACTGCTGTCTGTCAGAAGCTAAATGGCAAGTTGGAGTGGCATAACAAGGCCACAGTAACTTTTACCTACTGCTATTAGAATTTACAGCTGTGCATAATAGTAGCTAATTACACACATGTATCATTTTTTGTCACAATCAAAAATATTTCAAAATAATGTTCAGTAAGGCAGTTTGGCTGCAAAATTCAAAAGCGTAACAAAATAACTCCTTTACAAATTTATGCTTGACAAAATCTCATTTGATATTATAGATATACATCAAATATTTCCATAGAGTCCTTAGTATTTTTCCAAGGTCGGTATGAAATATTTTATATCGAACGCATACAAGAAAAACTGCCCCATGAATCAGTCTGTAGTTAACATTCAGGTACATTGTCAGTGTTTTTATGGGATTTTTCTTTCAACAGATATGAGCTCTGGGATACATTAAAAAGAAGGTCAATGTAAGGAGAGACCCAGTTCCCAGCGCAGTTACTCAGAAGGTTAACAGTCTGCAGCTTTATCATTTGTGTGTCATACCTAGGACCTCCTGCAAGATATGCTCAGCTTCCTTCTGTCTGCAGTCTGTTGCATCTCTTTCACGTATGATTCACCTGGATGTCTGTAAACTATTGTTCGAGCTAACCAGAACATCTCAATTACTACTTGCCCTCTTCTCACTTAATACAGCTTAAGCTACAGTGAATACTAGTGACAAGCTCATTTGACATCATTCATGCTCTCTATGTCCTCATGTCCTCATTAAACTTAGATTTTTTTTGGGAGGAGTAGATCTTTGGGCCAAGATGTAAAGACCTGGACTGTTCACCTCTCTTGCAACCCACCACAGTCACATTCCTTCCTAGGTTAGCTTGTCTTTTATGTAAGGCCATAACTACCTGTTAACAATTCCAGGCATGTGCTAGGTAACAGAGAAACAGTAAAAATAAAGTGTCATTTTTTAATGCTGCATTCCTGCTTACCCTCTGGGTGGCCATATGTTATACATGTTGGTATTTTAAAGATCACACATATTATTGCTCAGATTTCAAAAACGCCAAAGAGAATTTTATCCATTGGCATTAGTAATTGCAGTTATTTACAAGTACTCAGTCATTACAGAACCCTCTAAGATATCCTATTTTCCTAAAATAATTTAAGGACATAAGATACAAAAGACCCTTGCTTCATTGGTTGACCAGATTCTTATCAACTAGAAATAACAGACATTTTGGAAAAATGGATTAGTAATACTATACTGGTCTTGAAAATAGTGTCTCCAGGGTATGGTGATGGTGACTTAAGATCTGCTATGAAGACCAAGAGTGCACAATAACTAATTATTATAGTTTATAATAAACTGGCATGCTATCAAACACATGTTTTGCCTTTCATAAGGAAGATGGCACCAGACTATTTTATAGGGAATACCACAGCTTACAGAGAAATCCACTGCTTTTTGCCAGTAACTACTATGAGGAATGCATAGTCCCCGGGCAGACACTCATCCACTAGTGTCTGCTACTGCCGTCTTTCAGAATGGTGTCAAAATATCCCATGTTACAGTTACACAGTCATGCACATGACATAAAATTGCATTACGCTCTTATTAGCAACACCAATGTAAGTAATAATTATAGCCCAACAACCTTCTTAAGATTTAATTGGTCTACCAATATTAAAACTATGACAGTTTCTTCAGAGTAAGTGACAGTCATTCAACTAATTAATTCTCACAATTGGAACAAACTCTTTGTTTCTTTGCCAAAGGAAGATTCTGAACTTGCTAAGTACTTTTGCAGTACAAAAGTTTTTTTCTTTTAATACTACATTTAAAATACTTATAACACAAATGTGAAACTTTTAAATTAGAACAGCTCAAAACAATCACATTGATGACTGTGCATTTTGTTTAGCAATAATAAAGTTGTTGTTGTTTGCTTTCGGCTTTTCCCGGTTAGGGGTCGCCACAGCGGAACTCTGGTCCGCTAATGATTGGCAGTTGGTTTTTATGGTGTTGACTTGCCAGCCCGACGCCCAACCTTCAACAAAGGCACACACATTCAATGCATGTCTTTCGAATGCCCACTCAACCGCAGGGAGGACATGCAGACTCCACACAGAAGGCACTCCCAACCCAAGCTGAGAATCAAATGGGAGAACCTCTTGCTGTGAGGCAACAATGCTACTGCAGCTCAGCATCTTAGCTACCCATTCAAAGTACTCAAAGAAAGCACATCTTCATTTGCTGATAATGAGAAATATTCTATTTTTTCAAACTGGCACATGCACACACCTCCCTCCTGACACACACACACACACACACGCACACACACACACACACATGCGCATACACACACGTGCACATGCGCACATGCACACATGCACACAGGCACACACCTCCCTTATGACACATGCACACACACGCACACAGGCATACACACACACACACATACACACACACACACACACACACACACACACACACACACACACACACACACACACACACACACACACACATTTGGATGCAGTGGAGAATTAACATTTTCTTATGTACATTTGTAATGTTTGTTACATATTTTTACTCATTCATTCTTCAGCCCACCTCTTCTTCAACTCTGCATCTAGCATTTCTTTCTCTTACAGCCATGCAGCTCATTTGCTTAATTTTGTTCTGTAACATTGTTGTCTTTTGCTTGTATACTGTAATCCCTTCATGAATCTTGTGCTTCCCCTCTATTCTTTCTTTTTTCTTTCTTTATGCATTTTAATAATTTTCTTTCCAATAACATCCTCAAACCACAGTTTGGTTAATAATGTATTTTTCTACACAGCAAATATTGGTGCTTGCATCTTATTTAATTCTATATCAATTGCATCTCCTGGCTGACTGGATGAATCGCTTTCAAACCTAATTTTTATATTGGGTCAAAAAAGGAAAAAACTGCCAGATTCATCTTAAGTTTATTTATTTAGGAAGAGATAAGGCCCGATCACTGCACAGTGTGATATATTATTTGAATGGTCAAATGCTCATGTTATCACAATAGTTTATCTTTGCAAATTCCTCTGCAAACTAGCCATTATCAACATTTTAACAAGCATACATTCCATTTCCCTGCTGTTCAAATCTACAGTCTTCCCTCAGTTCACAAAATTAATGATACCATACTTCCTATAAACACAGTGATAATGCTGATACAGATGGTTCTAGCACTATAGGTAGCTCCTGCCCTTTAAATTAATTTGTAAATGTGGATGCTTTTATTATTACTTGTCTTACAACCTGCTTAATAAGAATTCCTTACTAAGCAGCACACTACATTACATAGTGCATTTCATTGCATGACTTCTTTCTACAGACAATTTCAAGGTCCAAATACTAGTTGATGTTTCCATGTTCTGCAAAACTCATAATATGGTGTCTCTTCATTACCTTTACATGTGTGGTTAAATACTGTTGGTCAGAGCTGTGAATTTCAGAAGTACTATAATTTAATTCATTACTTAGTATAAAATATCTGAGAAGGAAGTATACGCATGTTCTTAAAATAAATTATTGGGTTTATTAGAGATACATTTGTAGGTTATGAAAAGTAGAAATAAATTAACTGCTAAATGAAAATATTAAAATAACTGTCAGTTTCTTTTTCATGGTGTTGAAAAGTATGATATGGAGACATTTTAAATGTTTGCGGTGATGCGTAACTTTATTTATTTATCTGTTCTTTGTTCACTTGGTTAGTCCTATTAGGCTAGTTACTTCTTTTCAAGGGAGACCCAATGTTATATTTGCACTATAACAGATGGTTCTTGACTTCAGCAGTACTGGTTATGGTTACCTGGAGACTGCTATTTTTTATAAAGAGGTCCAGTTCCCTTTATATATTAATGAGGCACCCATTACCTTTATGTTAACCTTTTCCTTTTTCTTCCACTAAGTCTTAATTTAAAGGCTTGGAAAATAAATCACTTATAAATTAATAAACAAACAATGACAAAAAGAGGTCTGTTACAATAATTCAAGCAAAACCACATAAATCTTTCAACAATATCTCAAGTTGTACATTCATTAAGTCATTCTCCAGTTGCCCAGCTTACTCATTTTAGGGTCACAATAGAACTGTAGCCTCTTCTAGCATGCGTGGGTGCAAGATAGAGAAACTAATAATGGCATGTAGATCTAAGAGCAATCTGGAGGCTCACCCATTCATCTATATCATTGAGATATGAAAGGAAACCTGTATATCTGGAGTCATTATGGAGGCACAGAGATAAGGCGTACACTTTGCAGAAGCCATCCCAGCAGAGAACCAAGTACATTGAGGCAGCTATAATGCAAACCAATGCACCACTGTGCCACCCACATCAAGTTATTGCACTTGTATTTTTTTTAGCAATGAACACATGCAAAATGAAAAAAAATCTAAATTTCAGAAACTTAAAAAATACAAAAGAACTTAAAAAATGTAAACTCCCTTGGGACATTTTTAGAAGAAGTCACTCAAAATTAATAGTGAGTTTTTTTATTATCCCATTCTCTCCTTCATTTCATGTGATCATTAATTATTACCAAAGCTATGAGAAGACATGAGCAGTGTTGCAGTATTAGTACAAACATATAATGTCTCATACATGCAGACACAAATATTCTTAGACTTTATTAACACAAATACCCTTGACTAGATGGTGTGAACACCAAGCAGAGGTTCAAACATACTGGACCTGGTACTCATTAATATGCCAGAAAGCTTCACCTTTCCAGTGTCACATCCTCATTGGTGAGGTCAGACCACAAAGCTGTCTCCTTTGAAATAATAATCAACTCAGTAATCCCAGCAAACCTTGTAACAGTTAGAAACTATTCCAAACAGGATATGATTATTAATCAAGAATATAATTCACAAATTATATTTGCTGATAATATACTATTAACATTGCAAAATTCTATCAAAACTTTAGAAGAACTGAAAAATATTATAGGAAAATTTCAAATTTACATTTCAATCATTCTAAATCCAATTACCTTCTTGTCAAAAAAATCATTAAATCCAGATAATTATATAACAGGAAAAGAAACTACTAATTTGTCTTATTTTGGAATTCACATATTAAAAAACACTGAGCAGACTATACATTTCAATTACAAAAAAATATATCCGTTTTAACTAATCTGATCAAATCTTAGAATAAGATTTTCATTTAATTTGAACATAGATTGCAAATAATTAAAATTATTCTATTTCCAAAAAAAACATTATATATAACTCAGTTTCTTATGATGTCACCTAATAAAAATCAAATTAAAAGAATAAATTAATTACTTATATTTTTATGGTATCAAAATATACCTAGATTAAGTATAAATCATCATTTTAGACCAGGGAACTCTGGAGGTATTAATTTCCAAATATAGAAATGTATGCAGAAGTAGTAACTATGAAAATTATTTTTAACAAATCAGGTAATTATACTACAAACTGGAAAATCTTACATTATCATTTACTTAACATAAATAATTGATTTTTTTGGATTCAGTTATTATAAAACCATATAACTCTTTTTGTTTTATTTTTTAATTTGTAATTATATTAAAATTTGTATCTATTCTCCAAGTAAATCTAATTACATGAATTTAATTTTAAAAGCATTTAGAAAAATATTATCAATCAATTCAATTTATAGGTTTTGGTTTGAATCCCTTATTCCTTTTTCCTTACAAAAACAATAATAATTTACCAACACTTACTCTTAATTCTTGGAAAAGACAATTTTATTCTTGGTATCAGTGCTTTGGAGAAAATAAAATTAAATCCTTATAGTTCATGTGTTTAAAGTATAATATTGATATCAATGACTTAATTTATATATAATTAGTAATTATATCAATCCAGACCAAATTTTCTCATCTATCCAATTCATATTGTGTTGGGGATCCAGCGTGGATTGCAATTTTAAATGAAATCATTTATAAAAATCAAGAAATGGATAATTTAATTTCCAAATTACATTCAACTATAGCTAAAGATATTTGCAATTTCCATGAAAAGATTTGGAATTTCATAACAAAAGAATATCAGATAGCTTTGACTGCACAAAAAAGCAACTTCTTTTATCCATTAAGAATACATCTTGGATCCTATTCTGGTGATTTGAGTCCAAATGGTGAGATAATAGGTCAGCAAGCAAAGAAGAGTACTATTGCTGGAACTGAATTCATCCTCAAGTCTTGGTGAGTAAATTCATGAGGTGGAACCTGTTTTTCACAAAATCTCACCAAGATGACACTGCTATATAGGCTGTGTTTTATATAGCATTTATCATGGCCACTAGTAGGTTAAAAAATAAAAAAGATAGCTGGGTGCACAAGACCCAGGGTAAAAAAGTACCTTATCCTGGTAGGTGCACTGGGGTCAGAACTGGAAACATGACAGTGTAGAATCCTCAGGACAGGGACACATTCCTACAATGGGGCTAGGTCAGGCACAGAGGGAGGATAGCCCCCTCCTCTTGCAAAAGGAAGTAGCAGTCCACAAAAATCACAAAAACTAATAGGCCAAAAATGACCTATAAAAAAGATAGAGTGGACTATTGAGGATAACAAAGAAATTATGTATTATTACTATTATACAAAAAGCCAAGAATTTCCAGACAGAAGTTATACAAAAAGATTAAGAAAAATTAGAGGAAAGAAAAATATTTCTACCAGAAAACTGTCAGAAGCTTCAAATAAAACGCGTGCCCATTAATAAGACAGATTTATGAAAAACATTATATAGACTTGGGACATTTGGAAAAACTGACTAAAGAAGCACAAATATATAATGAACAAAATCTAGAGCTTTTTAAAAGGTATAAAAAAGAAATATGGGCATGGGAAAGAAAGAGACATCTGATATGGTGTAACATTTATGCAAAGGAGAAAGCTAAATTAATCAACACAAAAAAGGCAGCCCCAAAGATATTCAAAGAGAAATACAGGCAAAGGCATCCAGAAATGGAAATATTCAAATTGAAAAACATTAGATCACAAAGAGGAAACATAGAACAGGAGATTAGTAAAATAGAAGTAAAAAAATAGAAGCTATAGTTGCAGAATACCTGCTAAATGAAGGATTTAGTACAGAAAGTCTAACACAGGTTATATCACTGTTAGAAAAATATGTATTAATATGTGTATTAGTAATATGCTTAGTGCATTCAGAGCCTAAAAGAGTTAACACATTTATTCTATTTCATACTGCATAAACTGTACAAACTGCAGTTGCTTTTTGACCTTGTATTGTCAGCTAAATCTTGCTTGTGCCTTGGAAATTTACTGAGAAGCAGATGATTTCTGCTTGCGTTAGGAAAATAATGAATAGGACAATACTGCTTATATGAAACTTAGACAAGAAGTTCCACTGTGCCATGAGAACATACACAGCTGTAGAAGTAACAGATAATTAGTACAAAGCCTGCTTGAAAATATGAACTGCAATCAACATTTGTTTGTATCTGTATTAGAAAAGTACCTTGAAAAGTAACAGTGTACAATAGACACTTGTAAGCGAAATACTGGTCACCAAGGCCAGGTTGTTTTTCTAAAAAGTTTCTCACAAATCTAGTCATGTCAGCAGAAAATCTGAAATAACACCTGCTGTAGTACAATGCTTAAAGTTGTGTTTGATTACGTCAGCTTAGAAGGCCATGTCTTGTAAGACAGTATAAGAATGAACATACTTCCTGTTAGTAGTTAGACAAATCCTTGTATTTGCATGTTTTTGTCTCCTTGCTGCAAGTAAATTAAAGTGCCTTAACTTAACCTTACGTGTATTGGTCTTTGAAGTTTTTTCCTTTGACAGATTAGTCCTTCAGACCAGAAACCTTCACTTCACCTTGGATCAGACAGGCCAGGTGGCTTGAAACCGTATGGGGAAGAAACCACATTGTTTCTTCTTATTTGAAAAGTCCTCTGACTGAATTGTCGTACAAAAGAGGCCAGCCACTTTCTGATCTGCAACTGAAGGACAGGTTTACTCGAACCAGGTGATTAATCACGAAGGCTCAGGTAAGGTGAATCTACCTTCTTTTTCTGTTTTAGATCAGGGACTAGATTTGTATTTGTTCTGTTAGAGACTTTGTTTATAAGTCAGGGACAGAAAGATTACTGTCTTGTCATAGATCAGGGAAACAGAGCAGGTAGGTAGTCATTCTGAAGAGACTATAAAAATATCCGTGGTACCACGTAAAAATAAGGAATTATGTAACGATTAAAAGGGTAGAACAAAATGGGTAATAATTGTACAAAAAGGTCCCAAAATCCGCCGTTAACTGAAGACGCGAAATACATGCAGTCACAGCATGCTGATAATATTAAATACTACTCAAAATGGGTTAATAAATATGAATTTGATGGTAAACTAGAAAAATCCTCGCTTGTCAAACTTGTCAAACAGCTTAAAACTGATTCTAAAGGTCGGGTAAAAAAGCAACGTCAATTAGGAATTCTTCAGGCACACAGGTGGATTGAGGAAGTAAACCGAACGGAACAAAAGAGTAGTAATTCAAAAGCAATGTTTTTAGATAAAGAGGACAATAACTTAGTAATAGCATCAGCCCCTCCACCTCCCTTACCAGAATATGAGGCAAGTGAACAAGTTAGTCCACCCCTGCGATATCCTGCTATCACTGTAAGTAGAGACACTACAAAACCAATGCCGCTTGTTAGAGATCCCGTCGAGACCAGGTCTCAAACACGGGCAGGAAACTCAAAAGGGGACAATGAGTTATATAAAATGGGTAGAAATTCACGATATATGAGTGAAGAAGAAATATGCCCACTTATAGAAGTGCCTAATCCTCAGGCAGGGCAAGAAGGTCAGGACCCAACTATTCTAGTGTATAGACCCTGGACTCCGGAAGACATCCGGAAAGCCACTGAGGGAATTCCCCATCCAAAAGTTAATTTTAGAAAGTTCTTAGAAGATTTGCAAGGAATGAGGCTGAGTTATAATTTAAACAGAGAAGAGGTAGAAAAAGTAGTCAGACAAATTGTGGGACCAGATTGGCACATGATTAGTGACGACTGGAATCCCCATGATATTGCGCTCAGGCCCCTCTCACATAGTACCGCAGAGTTAGACAACAGAGTGAAAGGTCTTACAGACTGAATCTCTGAGAAATGGAAACCCAGGGCAGACTGGACTTGCATTAATCAATGCATCCAACAAGAAGGTGAAACTGTTGACAGATATTATGCCAGACTGTTAGAATGTTTTAATAACCATTGTGGAATGCAGGTTCCTGAAGACCAGACACATGATTCCCAATATGAGCAGCAGTTAAAGAATGCATTTTTGAAAGGCAGTATTGCAGCCATAAGCAGTTTTATTACAAAACACATGGTAGATCATCGTACAAGCAGATTACAGTCATTGCTTGAATATGCTAGACATGCCGAAAGGAATTTTAATAGCAAAAAGAAAAAGAAAGCTCAAGTATTTTCTGTAGAAGATGGAGCAGAAGTTTATGTAGTACAATCCAGGAAAAAGGGCAAGAGAAATGCCCAGGGAAACAAACAATCTGATCAACGATCAGAGGACTTTGAAGGGTGAAAGAAAAGGGGTGAGTGTTTTAAATGCGGTAAGAAAGGACACTTGGCAAGGGATTGCAAGAAAAACAAGAAGGCAACCACGGAGGATAAGGAGGGTGAGGACTGACTATATGGTAGTCAGGAATCACTAGAAGGGGATAGCAGAGAAAGGACAAATGAGAATGTGATAGAGGGAGTAGAGAATGTGACAGAAGAAATAGAGGAAGTGCAGGAAGTCATGGATAGTAAAGAAAATGAAATATTGGATTTGGCTTTATTGAGCTTAGAGCTCTATTTAGCAGACACAAAACCAGTAGTCACACTCCTGGTAGAAGGGAGGGAAGTCACATTTTTGTGTGACTCAGGGGCCTCACGGACCCTGATACATCCCTCCAAATTGCCAGAGAACTCAGAGTCACCTGATCACATATTAGTGAAAGCAGCTAATGGACAGCTGTATCGGGAGCCCCTCTCCCATAATATTGTGATAACTGATCCTGTTTCAGGACTGACCCAGAAAAGCAAAATTGTTGTTTCTGCAAAATGCCCAGTAAACCTCTTGGGCAGAGACCTTATGCAGCTATTTGGTATAGCAGTAGTTCCGACTATGCAGGGTATGGAAGCACAGCGACAAATTGACACCTTTGCAGTGCAATCGGAGGGTGAAATGTCTTATTGGTACAGCCAAGACTTGGTTACGACTGGTCCAGGGGCGGTGACCGAGGAGTTGATGAATGTAGCCATCAGCAAGTTCCCCTCCCTTGACATTGATAAACAGCATTTGTTGCACTGTACTCTGTATTATTGTAACACACCAGGACCTGATAAGGAATATGAGCAAGAATTTTTTAGAAACCGTGCAAACAGATTGATATTGCGTAATCTGTACTGGGACACAGAAGGGAACAGTGTAACCAGCTGTTCATTGCCCCAGGAGTTCTTTGCACTTTACAAATCTAATCGATTACCACATGTTAGCTTAACTAAGGACAAAAATGTGAAATGGGTAGACTTGGGAGAAACAGACAAAGCTAGAACTATCAGAACAGGTAATACAAATGCAGAAGTTGAATTGGATAACTCAGAGCTGCCCAGCTGTACACTTGCAGTCTAGCAAGGACAGCTGATTAGCACTCCTATTGAAGGAGAAAGGGAATGCCTTACAGAATATACCAGAAACTCTCTGGTTAACAGGAAAATCAGATGTAGGACTTATTCGTGCAGTGGGACCAGTTACTATTATGCCAAAGTCAGCATTTAGACCACAAAAAAGACAGTATCCCTTAAGAAAAGATGCAGAGGTAGGAATCAAACCTATTATAGCAGCTTTACTTAAGGAAGGGGTGCTGATGGAATCTCCTGATTCACCATGCAACACACCCTTATTTCCTGTTAAGAAAGTGAATGGGGAGTGGCGTATGGTCCAAGATTTACAAGCTGTAAATGAAACAGTAATACCAAGGGCACCTATGGTGCCAGACCCACACACCCTGTTGAATGATTTAAAACCTCAACAGAAATATTTTTCTGTGGTAGATATCAGCAATGCATTCTTTTCGATACCGATACACCCTGACAGCCAGCATTGGTTTGCATTTACATTTCAGGGGAAAAGGTATACATATACGCGACTACCACAGGGGTATTGTGAAAGTCCAACAATATTCTCACAAGAAATGGCAAGCAACTTGGCGGGGTTTACCCCACCAAGAGGTAGTCAGATTTTGCTTTATGTTCATGATATCCTGCTGGCATCCCCCACCCAGCAAGATTGTAAAGAAGATACCATAGGACATAAAGTGAACAAAAATAAACTGCAGCTTTGGAAAAACAAGTTAAATACCTAGGATATGTAATATCCAAGAAAGGTAGGACATTAGATGAGGACAGAAAAATAGCTATTTTGCAAGCACCAAAACCCACTACCAAGAAGGAAACGATGTCCTTCCTGGGTACGACTAATTTTTGTCGGAGCTGGATTCCAAACTATGCCTTGGAATCTGCACCGCTGACTAACCTGATTTATAAAAAGCCTATGGCAGCACAGGATTTGTTACAATGGACACCAGAAGCAGAATCTGCTTTCTGCAAACTGAAACAATTAATAGCGTCCTCCATAGTTTTGGGATTACCAAACTATCATAAATGTTTTTTCCAAACTGTAGATTGTAAGCAAGGTTATATGACATCAGTTTCAACACAGCAGCATGGGGACAAGCAATGCCCTATTGCTTATTATTCTTCACAACTGGACCCAGTGGCACGGTCTTTACCTCACTGTGTACAAGCAGTAGTTGCAGCTGCAATGGCAGTACAGGCTTCGGCCTCAGTAGTGTTGTTCCACCCTCTCACATTGAGAGTGCCTCAAGCAGTCGCGATTATTTTACTACAAGAAAAGGTAGCATATCTTTCCACTGCTAGGCATCTTTCCTGTATGACTATATTGTTGAGCCAACCCCACATGACAATTGAACGATGTACGACTTTGAACCCTTCTACCTTGCTCCCAACCCCTGCAGATGGCACACCACACAGCTGCCTGCAGGTGATTGAGCAAAAGACACTACCTAGAAAAGATCTTACGGATGTTCCCTTGGATGATGCCGAGGTGACATACTACGTGGACAGCTCATGCAAAAGGGGTCCTGCAGGACAGAACCTAGTAGGATATGCAGTAGTTTCTGACACAGACATTATAGAAGCAAAATCTTTACCACACAGTTTATCTGCACAGGCAGCAGAATTGATTGCCTTGACACGGGCATGTACCTTAGCAAAGGGTAAATGTGTGAGCATTTTTACTGACAGCCAGTACGCTTTTTCTACTGTACATGTTTTTGCGCAACAGTGGAAAAATCGAGGAATGATAACATCTACTAGCAAACCGATTAATCATGCACAGTTTATTTTAGATCTTTTAGAATCTATTCAGTTACCTCAGAAAGTAGCTATTTGTAAATGTGTAGATCATACCAAGCAACAGGATAGGATTTCAAAAGGTAATGTGAGAGCTGATACAGCTGCAAAGCAGGCAGCTTCAGAAGCATTTCTTTTGAATGAGGAATTACAACCCTCTGAGATTTTAGACTTAGAAATGTTAAAAACAATGCACACACTTACTACGAAAGTTGAAAAACAAAGATGGGTAAAATGAGGAGCAATTCTTGAAAAGGGGCTGTACATCTCTAAAGAAAGGAAACCGATATTGCCATCTAATTTGTTTAGATATGCAACTTTGTTGAGCCATGGGCAGAGCCATGTCTCAACAGGGGGGATGGTACAGCTGGTGAACCGAGTGTTCACAACATATGGCTTCTCCAATTACTCTAAAACAGTCTGGGCGGTATGCCATGTTTGTAATAAACATCATGCACAAGGGGTGTTAAAGCCCAAGCAAGGGAGTTTCCCTACACCACTGTATCTGTTTCATACTATCTATATGGATTTCATAGAGTTGAATAAATGTGAAAATAAGAAGTATTGTCTTGTCATTGTAGATATGTTTTCCAGATGGGTGGAAGCCTTTCCGACTAAAAATTCAGATGCTACAACAGTAGCCAAAGTCCTTGTCAAAGAAATCATCCCTAGATTCGGCATTCCGGAAAGGATCTACAGTGACAATGGCACGCACTTCGTGAATCAGACCATACAACAGCTAAGTAAATTTTTCGGAATTTCTTTAAAAAATCATTATGCGTATCACCCGCAATCAGCAGGGCTAGTAGAGAGGAATAATGGGATTTTAAAAAGTAAGCTAAGAAAGTTAATATCAGAAACACAGAGAAATTGGGTGTACTGTCTGCCCCTGGCACTGTTGAGCATGAGAAATGTTCCAAATGCAAAAGGATTGACTCCTTTCAAAAAGCTCTTTGGAAGGGCTTATTATATACCTCAGTGGAAATCTCTCATGCCCACAGACCAGGAAGCTGATGGTACATTAGCAGAGTATATGTGTAAGTTATTAAATTCTAAACATTTGTTGCAGTTAAATTCTGTTTTGGATAAAGAATGAACAAGACTGTCAGAAGTGGCAGTGCCCCCCGGTGCGTGGATCTGGTTGAAGGTAGTCAAGAGAAAGAACTGGACATCTCCAAAGTGGGAAGGTCCATATCAAGTGCTTTTGTCAACACGAACTGCAGTCAAAATCACGGAGCGTGCCTCTTGGATCCACCTGACGCACTGTAAATTAGTTAAAGACTTTGAACTAGACAAAAATCTTGTTACATGCCAAGAGTAAAAAAGATAGAGTCCAGAAGAAACAGTAATGCAGAACAACCCTTTCCTCAGAGGTATTGCATAATCATCCTGTTAACTGTATTTGTGACAATAATCTTTTTGTTGTGGCCTTTCCTTTTCCCAGCCACACAGACTGAACTGAATAAATGTGAAGCGGTACTCATAGACTGGCATCCAAACTTTAACACTTACCAGGCAATTAAATATGTGTATGCTGAGACTTTCAATGTTTCAAATTGCTGGATTTGCACAGCTTTGCCGACAGCATACGGGGGGTTATTAGTGACTACAGTCCCCCTAGGGGTCAATGAGACCTGGGAGAACTTGATTTATGATACCTCAACCATTACAGCACAAGATAAAATAGCATTGCACTTGTCTGTTCCACAAAAGGGAACTGTGTGTTTTTATAAAAATGATACTGTTCAGGTGGGTTGGAGCAATTGCAATGTGACTGTTCCTTATAGATGTTATACTAAAGGAGACAAAGTAGATCTTTATTGTAATACAAACTATAATTCATTAACATAATTCTTTTCTTTATAAACAGCTGTCTATAATTGACAGAAAAATATTTCATGCAGGATGAGTGGATATTCATAGCAGGGTTACTACTAAAGTAGAGGATTGTTATTTTGTGTGTGGCAGAAAGGCATACAAATGATTACCTGAGAATTGGTCCGGCAGTTGTTTTTTGGGTTACCTGGCTCCGGCTATACGACACACTGCAGTTTTGCCTCATGGAAAAATTCAAAATGTCTGAGAAGTAATCAAGAAACCTGTAAATCCAGTGGGACAAATCGATGCGCTTTGGAAAGACCATCATTCTCTAGGCAAAGGGCTGATACATATGGACTTGAGTGATAGCGTAATATCGTGGGCAGGCATATTACCAGCATATGGAGCGGTGAAATCGAACTGGGAGCTGAGAAAACCGTCAAAACTTCTCGAAGTAATGAGCAACACAACTTTTTCTGCTCTTGAATTGGTGACTGATGAACTGAATACGATGAGAACTGTAGTGCTCCAAAACTGCATGGCTCTCGACTTCACCCTAGCCCCGAGAGGTGGTACGTGCGCTTTAATCCAAGAAGAATGCTGTTCGTATATTCCTGACCATAAACACGAGATAGACAATCATCTTGAGGTAATTCAGCAAGTGTCGGCCATGACCAAACCAGGCCCAAACCCACTGATGGACTTTTTCCAGAAATGGTTTGGGGGGTGGGGTACCATCCTAATGAACATCCTGATTGTCATTTGTGTAGGTATGCTCCTACTGGGAGTATGTGTTTGTGTGGTATCCCCTGCATGAAAAGACTGATCAAAGACTTTATAGACATGCCAATTTCTGAAACCTTATATCAAAGTACTGAGTTTGAAGAACTGTTAAAAGACTGAAAATGCTTTCATAAGTTTAAACTGAATGACTCTCTTAACTGCAAATCCTGATTGGAAGAGGTTAGGTGAAGAAAACACACTGTTTATGCTTATTTTGAAAGTAGAATAAATGTATTAATGGGGGGAAATGTTAGAAAAATATGTATTAATGTGTGTATTAGTAATATGCTTAGTGCATTCAGAGCCTAAAAGAGTTAACACATTTATTCTATTTCATACTGCATAAATCTGTACAAACTGCAGTTGCTTTTTGACATTGTATTGTCAGCTAAATATTGCTTGTGCCTTGGAAATTTACTGAGAAACAGATGATTTCTGCTTGCATTAGGATAATAATGAATAGAACAATACTGCTTATATGAAACTTAGACATGAAGTTCCACTGTGCCATGAGAACATACACAGCTGTAGAAGTAACAGATAATTAGTACAAAGCCTGCTTGAAAATATGAACTGCAATCAGCATTTGCTTGTATCTGTATTAGAAAAGTACCTTGAAAAGTAACAGTGTACAATAGACACTTGTAAGCGAAATACTGGTCACCAAGGCCAAGTTGTTTTTCTAATAAGTTTCTCACAAATCTAGTCATGTCAGCAGAAAATCTGAAATAACACCTGCTGTAGTACAATGCTTAAAGTTGTGTTTGATTACGTCAGCTTAGAAGGCCATGTCTTGTAAGACAGTATAAGAATGAACATACTTCCTGTTAGTAGTAAGACAAATCCTTGTATTTGCATGTTTTTGTCTCCTTGCTGCAAGTAAATTAAAGTGCCTTAACTGAACCTTACGTGTATTGGTCTTTGAAGTTTTTTCCTTTGACAATCACAGCAAGATGAAACAATGAGTCCCCAAAGTAAGGAGAGACATGAGGAGCAGGATATATCTGAAGAAGAAATATGGACATGGGAAAGAGAAATTTTAACATGGTGCAATATTTATGCAAATGAGAAAGCAAAACTAATCAATACAAAAAGAGCAGCACCAAATATATTTGAACAGAAATACAGGCAACGGCATCTAGACATGGAGAATTTTACAATACAAAAATAAGAAATCAAAAATCCTCAAATTAAAGAGAGACCAGTGGAGCAGGACACATCTGATCATTTCCATATGAAGATACTTTGGAGCCTTTCATAGGAAACCAGTGCAAATGTTCAGTTGAAGTTGCACAGCAAGAGAAGAAACAGGAAACTGTGGCAAGTCTGACACAGTCAATGGTGTGGAGTGACAGGGCAGTGAGCTCCCATAAGAAACAGCAATGGATATCACAGGGTGAAACTGAAAAGAATGTGGCAAGAATGCCAGCAGGAAATGGGGAACTAAGAGTGTGTCCTGACTTTAGAAGAAAGTGATCTAAGAGAAGAGTTGCTTGATTTAATAGAAATGGACAGTCATATTAAGATCAATGAAAAAATAGAATACAGAAAGTCAATAAAATGCAAAAAGTTAGAAGTTTGATAAAACAACTGAACAATGAAATTAGGACTGTCCATAGAGATTCATGTGGTATAACAGAATTGGTATGATATATTACTGTGCAACTAAATTAATAACAGATAAAGTCTTACCACAAAAACATGGGATGGTAAGTGAAAGGAAAGGGAGAAACTGTTTGCCATCATGGAAATATTCAATACAGAAAACAATAAAACAATTAAGACAAGAAGTGTCATGGTTAGAAGAGTATAGAAGAGAGAACAGATCAACAAAAATACTGAAAAAGACATGATAAAAGCAAAGAGCAGTATCGTAACAGATCAGTATCTATCATGCACTATCACAAATAATAAACTAAAAATATTAGCAGAGGTAGAAAAACATAGAAGATGTGCAGATAAATATAAGAGAAAATACAAAATAAGCAATTTATTGATGACCCAAAAAAAAGTTTTATACAGAACTGGGAAACAAGGCAAAAAAAATTGAAACACCACCAAAAAAGAAAAAAAAATAGATACATTTTATGGAAATATATATGAGGATCCTGTGGAACATAACAAAGATGATAAATGGATAGAAGAAGTAAAAGAAAGAATAAGAAGTTCAAATGTACAGGATATGAAATGGGATGAAGTAAAAGCCAGAGAGATTGAAAAAATGTTAAGAAAAGCTCCTGATTGCAAAACCCCAGGTACAGGTGTAGTACCTAACTTCTGGCTAAAAGTATTAACATCTTTACATGAAGACTTAGCCATGACTAAGAACTATTTATAAGCACACCCTGAACAGACACCAGCCTGGGTAACAACAAAAAAAGCAATAATCCTACCTAAGAGTGAACCTGCCAGCTATCCTAACAACTATAGACCAATAACTTGCCTTCTGACTAAGTATAAACTATACACTGGAATTGATGCCGACAGAGTTTATAGTCATTTAGAAGAAAACTCAATCATGGCAATATAACAAAAGGGTAATAAAAGAAAGTCATATGGAATAAAGGATCATTTGTTGTTCTATAAATTCATAATGGAGAACTGTAAAAAGGGGAAGAATCTAAGTATGGAATGGATCAATTGCAAAAAAAAATTTATAATATCATATATTTTTGGATAAAAGAGTACTTAAAAATGTATAAGATACACCCTACACTTATTGATTACATTGCAGCAACCATGAAACAGAGACAAACTACTTTCCAGTTAAGCAATGATAAAGGACAAATTATTATTCCAGGGATAAAAATTCAAAAGGGGATATTCCAGGGAGACTCTCAGTCACCACTACTCTTTTGTCCTGTGCTTAACTCATTAAGCTGTCTACTTACCATATTAGGTCATGGCTACAATTTGACTCCCAGAAAGCAACAAAGTGTAAAGACTTTTTATCTTCTTTTTGTAGATGATAGGAACTGAAAGCACAACTACAAGTAATCAAAGCTTTTTCAGATGATATAAGAATTTCATTTGGTCTTGATACATGTACAAAAGCAACCTTTAATGCAGGAAAGCTGCATCCCCAAGAAAACATCAGTTTGGGACTGGGATGTGATATAAAAGTACTTGAGCAAGAGGGATTGTCTAAATATTTGGGAACTGATAGAGGATCAACAATAAAACATGAACAAATGCAAATAAAACTTAGTAAGGAATATTTTAGAAGACTAAAATTAAAATTGAAAACAGAATTGACATCTAGGAATAAAGTCCAAGCTATAAACCAATTTGTTCTTCATTTCCTAACTTACAGTTTTGGAGTGATTGACTGGCCTCAAAAGGTGTTGGATAGGTTGGACAGGAAAACAAGAAGGATGCTTCATGCTCATAAAATGATTTATAAAAATCAGTGCATGCCAAGATTATATACTCCCCACTCTGAAGGAGGTATGGGCCTCCTCAAAATTGATTACATGTATAGATCTGTAAGTGTTAGACTGCCTACATATTTGCTGACCTCACAAGACCCAAACCTAGTGAAAGTTTTGAAACATGAGTAGAATAAGTCTAAGATGACTTCCCTGCTAAGTTTAGAATAAGCATATCAGCATCAATTGGGAATGGAAACCAAAGCAGTAGTAGATAAAAATCAGGCAGCAACTGAATATGCCAAAAAACAAAAGAAAGAATATAAGGTGAAGGATCAGATGAAAAGGCAAGAAATGTGGAAAATGCATAAATATAGTTGCAAGGGTAGAAAACTCTTGGAACAACCTCATGTTGATCAGAATTGAATGCAGGAATGGTTAAGGAGAGGTGAATTTAAACCAAAAGATGAAAGGTTAATATTGGCAGCCCAGGATAGTGGACTACATACACTTTGGTTTACAAAGTCTATTGAACATGTGGGAGAAACAGATAAATGTAGGTTTTGTGAAACAGAACTGGAAACAGTTGCACATCTTGTTGCTGGTTGTGATATACTAATAGCAGAAGGACTGTGTGCTGAAAGACATAATAATATGCAAAACTGTTGCATTGGGGATTGTGCAAACATTATAATACTGAAGTAGCTGAAAAGCATTGGAAACATGACCCACAAAACATCATGGAAAGTAATGAAGTTTATATCACATGGGATCATCCATTACCAATAGTTTAAAACATAGATGCTAGAAAAGCAGATATAGTAGTCCCCTAAAAGAAGACAAAAGTAGCATCAATCATTGAAATTGCTAAACCAAATGACTACATTGTCTTACATACAGAGAGATACAAAGTCATAAAATACCAGGATTTGCAGGCAGAAATGAGACCAATGTGGAAGAAAGATACCCAGACAGTTCCAGTAGCAGTAGGAGTAATGTGTCTTATAAAAAGAATTTAAATCATACTTAGATATGTTACCGATACATGTTACTCCATATGAGTGGCAGAAAGAGTCATTACTGGGCACATTGCGGGTGCTGGGAAGAGTACTTCATGCTAATATCAAAGATTAAAACAATACTAATTTCTTGAACTTTTAACCATACTTTGACTTAGGAATGGGGTCCATTCCTGTCATTGTATTAGAAACCCAACATTAAAAAAATAAATTATTTACTTGAAAGTGTATGTACAGAGCTTTTTTTAAAACTCCTATTAGAGTTGCTAAAATGAGAAAAAAAAAATCTATCTGAATATTGGAAATGTAGAAAACATTGTAATGCTAATTGGTCACATATGTTTTATGACTTTTTTTTTTAAGTTTTATGGATTAATTTATTTTAATGAAATAGATGGTTTTATTTAATACTGTGGAAATCAAAAAATCCAAAAAATACTTTTTTACCTAAATTGGACAATTTTTGCTGTGGCGAGGAAAATTATTACAAGAAACTGGAAGAATTCTTCAGAATCACAATTTGAAAATGTTCTTATCTTCCTGAAAGACACAACAATCAAAGAAACTTCAGTTAAGAAGAACAGTAATTTCCCTAATAATTTTAAGGACAATCCTTTGTTTGAAAGTGTTAGCTCTCATTGAAATATTTTTGGCTTAAATTTGATTACGTTATTTTGTTTTTATAATTTTTATACATGGCTTGTATTAGTTATCAATAACCTTGTCTCAGACATTTTGTATTTATTGTAAATAGTCAAACTATTTCATTTATTTAAAAATTGTATTTTTATATTAAATTACTATATTATATATGAAAACTTAACACATTTTGTATATATTTCTAAAAATGTATAAAATACTTTAAGAAAAAAAGGAACTATTCCAAACCAAACCATATCCTATTAAGTGATAAATTACCAAAATGCAGTGCTCCTCAAAATGGTATGTTCACAGTGACCTATATGTAATTGTTCACATGGACCCTGTACAATCTTGTAAATGGCTGTATAAAGGCTGTTGTCCCTACTAGAAGTGAGCCCAAAATAAACTCTAAAAACAATCTACACTGTCAAAATCTTAGCAATAACAGGGTATGTAACCAAAGGAAAAAAAGCATGGCAAAATTCAGAAATATACTCTGGAGACCATTTTTGCCAATACTGAATCTTTATCAGTTTCCACGAACAGCAGCAGCAGCTCGATTCCTTGTTATATGATTACACTTTAAGGAAGCCTCTAGAGATCAATAATGCAATCAGTCTCTGTAATCATAGAGGTTACACATTTACACCAGAAATGCAGATTTAACTTTGTAAGACTCTATTCTGAATTCTTCAGCTATTTCAAAATGTCATTAAACAGTACAAGACAGGCAAACAAAATATTCTTTACCTGATAAGAAATTAATTTATGTTTTCAGAACCCTGTAGTGGTATCTGACATGGAAAATTGCCATTTTGATATTTACCAAAATTTTTACATACTGCAACATCTAAATGTTTACTGGGATGTTCAGCATTTAACACAGCTATTGTAGATTTGACAAGCCTCCATAAGGCATTTATGCAGAGTTTCATTCTAAAATGAATGTGTAGCACGACATGCAAATTCCCCATCAATAGTATCTGCTTTTAAAGCTATACATCCTGTTTATTATATTGTCATTTTTTTCTAGTTACAAATTATTTTTATCTGTTTTATCTGTTTTACACATTCTCTGATGTAGTTTGAAGTACATTGCATTGATTGTCTTTAATTATCTTTAACTCTACTCTACGCATGTAATGACAGTCTATCAAAGCAATGTCTGTGTTACAGGATCAACAGGTAGCACACTTAACTTTGGTGCTGGAAGATTAGAAAGCTGTGGGTTCTATTCCCTCACCCCATATTTGGATTAATTTCCAATACTATCCCTACAGTGCATCAATTGGGGATGTTGCTCTCCTGAGTGTGCTGTCCATGGGATGAGACATTAAACCAAAATATCATCTTGAGTTGATGATAGCTCAGGTGAATACATAATATCTTAGGGCACTTATTGAAAAGACTTGGGGAACTGCTTTGACAAATTTTTCATAGCCAGTGTGAATAACACCTTGGTTTTCTCCTGAAACAGGACATTTGCTTAGTGGGGCTAACGTGGTCAAAAAAGGGAAAATAAATAAATAAATGATGCATCTGTACAACTTTAAAATACATTTTAGTAAAACTAAATGTTCAGTCATATTCAGCTCTTAAACAGTTCATATATTTGTCTGGTTTCTTCAATGGTCATAGAGATTGTGGGAATTAAACATGGTTATGTCTCTTGACATCTAAGTTTCCGTTGGGACGGTTCTTGCTACTGCACTGTTAGAGTTCTCATAGTCTCTGTTTTCCTGTTGACAATTCTTGTTGTTCATCCGCTTTGACCTTCAACATATTTGTACAGTGTCCATAATATCTTCCACACATATACAGCTTTTCATCTTCCTCAAGAACAATACAGAAGCACTGTTAATTTGTCTTACAATTACGATAACTTCATACTACAAACATTCTCTTGACTTTTTGATTTTTAATATGTGTCATGTTTGCAGATCAGGTAGTCCTGTACAGATTCTGTCATAATAGCATTTAGGTATTCTTTTAGCAACTCTTCATGAATGCCTGGTAAATATACTCTACTCAACATATCTGTTATGTGCATTTACTTACCTGGTCTGTGTTTTAATTTTAGATTATACATATTTTTCTTTGAAATATTATATTTTCTTATAAAGCAATATCAAAGATTTATATGCATTCCATGCTTTCAACTGAAAACAGACTATCATGCCTAGAATACTAACATGAACAAGTGACACCAACCAAGAGTATATTTTTTAAGAACTAGAAGGATAATTTACAGCTATAAATTTATTTGAGCAGTATTGCACTTGGGCATTATAACAGAGCATAATTTTGATATGCTATGTGAGCAGTATAGTTCTTTGACATAATAGCAGAGTGCATTTCTCAGCTGCAGAAGCTGGAAAAAATTTGTAAAGGTCCTTGAATAACAAGCTATAAGTCTCATGTAAAAACATATGCTCTTAAGAAAATTTATTATGCAAACTGTGCTAAAATGCTGTCTGTGCATTTTTATACTTCCAAAGATCTTTATCATATTAGAGTGACTCACAGTATTAATAACTGCTTATTGCTATTACATCCCAAAGAGGTCAGGAGCAGTCACATTACCTAACTTGTTCCACAGCCAAGCTGCTCTCTTCTTGAGGTCTCACACAATTGTAGACTTCAATATATCACTTGGAACTGTGGCTATCAGGGCTTTAAATTTATGATGAGGATTCAGTGAATTAACCAAACTATCCTGCAAAACATCAATAGGAGATGTTCATTTGGAGTTAATGTATTGTCTAATCGTGGCTGCATCAACAAATATTCAGGCTTTACTATTGCAAGGTTCCATAGCAATCTAAAGATTTAAAGCAGATAGTGGTGCCACTCATTTGGGATATACCTATGCATGACTTTCATGACATTTCAGAATTTCTGCCACAAATTTCCTGAAGCCCATACATAAATTTGTGGCAACTATTTATTAGTATTACCTCATATTTTTTCAAATTTGGTGACTCTCTGTACCCAAGGTTCAGTCTGTCAGTTGGATTCTGGTACAGTGTGCATACAAAAAACTGATGAATTTCAGTAATATGTGCTGTAGCTTGTAGCATGTTAAATCATGACTAAAACAGGTTCAGGTTAAACCTGACTATCAGCCAGAAAGTACTACTGAAAAAGTTAGTTTTATTACCCAAAGTGCTCCCAATGTGCTGTTGTAACAAAGCTGCATAAAAGGATGAAGGTTTTATACTAGCCCCGAATTGCATAATTTTACAAATGCTAATGCTGCTTTCAGAGGTTAAGAAACATATCTAAATAATATGATTTAGCAGTAGAAAAAATCACTGCATCTCTGAGGTAGAGAAACCTCCAGAATCTCATATGCACTAACTCATATTGATTTGATATACCAAGGAATGAGGTTAGAGTGCACTTCCCATCTACCTCTTGGACTATATTATTTAATGCACAGATATATCACAGGATTCATTAAAGCCTACCTGATTGTGTTTCATTGTGTCTGTGGTGTGCAAAAAGTTTTAGATTCAGTAAGCACTGTATAGAGGCGTGCAACCCCCCCCCCCCCGTGCAAACAAGGTAAACACTCTGGTATGCTAATTACAGGATAAGCAGCTGAATTAACATGTTAATTAACCAATCTAACATGGTCGAGCTATTCCACAAGCTATAAAGCATCGTTGTAAACTCTGTGCTCATTTTCTCTGTGAATTCCAAAACATTTGGAATACAGCCATGGAAAGGCATCTACATGGACAGAATGTTAGGGGCTGCTGCTGCTTTAATTCATTTGTATGTGCTACAGGCTGAAGCCAATGCTGTTGCTGCTGGTAATAAGCCTAAGCCAAGAAGGAGAAGAGTGTTCAGGCCCTGTTTGAGTTCCTGAGAGGAAATTGGGAAGGCCATCCCCTTAGATTGTTTGTGTACTTCGAAATTGTTCCCCATTCCTGGCTAGTCTGCCTTTGAATAACCTTCTAATTAATTCTAGTTAGTTGTTAGACTTGTTTCTGGTATCTTTTCACTTGTGGTTAACTAAAGTGTGTTTTTACATTAAAAAGACTGGGACTGCAAGTCTAGTGGCAACAGTAGGATGGTAGCTTGGTCTGAGTTGAGATACACACAGGTGGGCTTAAGTGAGAATTACTTGTTGTAGCTAGTTTTGTTTATTTGTTTCTGATACCGTTTCACCTTTGGCTAACTAAAGTATGTTTTATGTTAAGAAGACTTGACTTGTAATTATAGTGGCAGTAAAAAGGTAGCCTGTTGAGTCCTAGTTGGGAAACATACAAGGGAGTGTAAATTGACCATTACTTGTTGTAGCTAGTTGTTACCTTTCGTTTTTGGCGAACAAAAGTGTGTTTCTACCTTAAGGACAGTGGAACTGCTATTCTAGTGACAGTAGGAACCTGGTATGTCTGAACTGAGAAACACACAGTGAGACTTAAAGTGAGATTGTCCAGAGGGCTTTTTAAGGACTTAGTTGTTTGGTGTTAATCTGCCCTTGAGAGCTACTTTTTTTGTGCTTTTACCTTAAGAAGTACAATCATCCACGGTCCCTCTCATCTGAGAAGCATTCCAGGGAGTTCAAATTGTAGTTGTTATTGGCCAACATGCACACACATTTTTTTCTGTCTGCTATAAATTAAGAGCATTTCACCACACAGCAGCAGTTAGCAGTACTCTGTATAGTGGCAAATCTATAAAGCTAGTATTTAGGACATTAACCTTTAATACAGGAATACTTTGCATGCAGCTAAGTTTAGGGTGGTTAGTTAGCACATCATATAGCACTAATACCAGATCATAGAATTATTTAACAGCTAACCTTAACCCTAGATACCATTCATGTGACCCCTATAAAACCAAGTCCCTAAAACATAATATGGTCTGGCAACGTGGGTATACAATGTTCTAATGTTTCTTTGGCCAGCTTGATAGATACGGCCATCCTGAGACAATGTGGCAATTGTCTCATATAGTCAGACAAACTTTAAATCCTTAAAGAAACTTACACAGTATGTGGGAAATATATATACACATAACTTACTTGGAAGCAAAAATTTTGCTTACAAACAAGTTTGTCAAAAACACTTATACTTCACACATACTGCTTATCACACACATAGAACTTCTTATGCTGAGGCACTTAAAAGAAATGTTCCCAAACCTCAAAGACCTTGTAAGTTTTCAAACAGCAGCACCTACCCATAGCAGTCACCAAAGCACACACCAAAAGCAACACCTAACCCCACATATGAGCCTACACCCGATGATCTCCTAAGAACAAAGCAAATACATTGCCCAGACTCTTCTCATAGGGGATTCTATTTAGTGACACACAGGCGCCCCTCTCAACAGGCTGGACAAGGAAAGATAATAGTTGCCTATCTGGTGCAAGGATCTGCAATATCACACACACACTCAAGTTACTGCACCACAGGTACCAAATGATTCTGTTATAGTCTATATGACTGTAAATGACCTAAGACATATTTCACTGGAGTATATGAAAAGAGATTAATCTCTCTGAATATGTGTTACAGACAGGACCATGCCTTGCAATGAGCAGCATTCTACCTCCCTCAAGGATGATGCCACAGTATTAACAAAAAATTATTGATTTTAATAATTGGCTTAATGTCCAGACTCACTCCAAGGGGATCCAATACCTATCTGCATGGGAAAACATGGATACGAGACAACATTGTTTTGCCATGGGTGGTCTGCACCTGTCCCCTGAGATTCTGGATATTGGAAAGCACATTAGCTACCCTCTTAGAGCCTTTTCAGGCAATGTCAAAATGAAAAACTACCAACATAGCAAAAAAGAAAATCTAAAAGCAATCTTAAGGTATTACTACTCAATGCTAGGAGCCTATATACGAAATTCCACACCCTAAAAGATCTCCTCCTTACCATGTCCTAGCTAGCTACAGGTTACCATCTATGACCCACAAAGCTCACACCTCTTATCTAGATCTCGTAGAAGCACTCACCATCCAACCAGATATCCTATTCATTGGCGACTTTAACTGCCCCTCTGTAGTCTGAGAATAGTACACTGCCTCTAGCTCACAGGCACAATGTTTCCTGGACTATATCAACACAGACACCTTAAAACGTAGTGTGCACTGCAACCCGGGGATCAAACATATTAGATCTAGTATTCTCCTGCATAGAAAAGCATTGCACACATCCCCATGTTATGTCCTCATTGGTGAGGTTGAACCACAAAGCTGTCTGCCTCAAAATAAAAATCAACCTGGAAAACCCAACTAAACCTGTAACAGTTAGGAACTATTCTAAAGCAAACTACATCATATAAAGTGACAGTTTGACAAAATTCATGCCCCCCCCAACCAGAAGAGCACAGCTGCCTTTGCATAATTATTCATCGAAACCTTGTACAAACATGTAAATGGCTGCATTGATGCTGATTAACCTACCAGAATTAAGCCCAGATCTAACACCAAAAACAAGCCCCACTAGTGGAATCCTTACCATAACAGGATATATAACAATAGACAAAAAAATGAATGTTCAAAATCAGAAAGAGCAACTCTCATAGAGGCAAGAGCCCTCTGATTCAACTAATAATGAAATTAAAAGGTTTAATAAAGTCCAACTAGGGAAATGACAAGGTCAGAATAGCTTCCCAAGCTAAAGACAATCACAAGGCCTTCTTCAGCTATGTCATGAATGTTAAAGGAAACACTTAGCAGTGTACAGAACTGGTTGTAAGTGGCACAACCTTCACTGATCAAGGTGACATAGCAAATCTACTGGCTGATAAATTTAAATTTAACTGCACACCTCACTCCCCTCCCAATGGCTCGCTGTGAAATCCCATGTAGCATATCCACCCTCAACTATCAACAGTGAGCACATGCTGACAGCTCTTGTCAAGGCCAAAAACACTGCTTCAGTGGGCCCCGACAATAAACCAGGTTACCTCCTAAATAGCCTAAAACATGACTCAGCAGAAACACTTGAGGCAGTCTTCAGTTAAGGCCTCAGAACAGGTTATGCGCCAGATGAAAGGAGGGCCACAACAGTCAACTCTATTCATAAAGATGGACCATCAACTGACCCTACGAACTACAGACCCATCATTCTGACAAATCCAATATGCAAAGCCATGGAATAAATTATCACTGAAATGATCAACAAAAGCATTGGCAACCTACAGACACTGGAACCATCCCGATTTGGCTTTGTTAAGGGAAGATCTTGCCTATACACTTTTTTGAGAAGCTCATCAAGGCTATGGATGGGGAAAAATGGTGCATACATGCCACCCCGACCTGACCAAGGCATTTGATATAATACATCAGTCAGGTATTGTTGGCAAACTCTCAGAACTTAGCATATATCCTTACATATCTTACTAAATTGCTGGCTGAAACACAGATAAGACCTAAGAAGTCAGGATCAGTGAGACCACCTCCACCAGGAGTCCAGTCATCAATGGAGTATCCCAGGTCTCTGTGTTGGGCCTACTGTTGTTTGGCATTTATTTTTTGGAAGTCGAGGCTAATGTCAAAGGCCTGTGGCTCACCAGGTTTGCAGATGACTGTAAATTGGGAGCTATCATAGATTCCCCTCATAACACCAACATCCTACAAGAGAGTCTAACATAATGAAATGACTGGTACCAATGCCATGGATTAAAACTCCACACAAAGAAATGTATTATAGTTCCCTTTGAGAAATCATCCACCCAAGCTAAGTACTCTACTAATAAAATGCCCCATAAGAGTTTTCCCAATAGCTAGGTATCTAGAAACATATGTAGACAGTAATCGGACATTCAACCAATATGCAGTCAAGATAGTAAGAAAATTATTCTATGTCACTCGATTCATAAGCAATGGTATAGTATTAAGGTCCAAGAAAGTTATAGCACCACACTACTCAGTTCTTATGAGAATCATCATTGAGTACAATGTCCCATTTGGCATGCACGTAACCAGACACCAACAGTTGGAATACCCTCAAAGGTTCCTCACCAGTACAATGCAGTGTATGAATGCCCTGTCCTGCACATACCTCCTTAAGGCTCAATCTCTGGTACTCAGTCTCTTACAGGTTACTGAGAGGCAATCTATGCCTGTCATTTAAGACATCTTCAGATCTAGTTCTGATGGATCTCTTAAACATCCACAAGACAAAAAGCACCAGGAACACTAGACCATCAAAATTTTATATTAGTGTGGTAAGTATACTAATGAAGCCAGACAGGATGGATATCTATGAATTGCTTAGTCTGTGTACTGCACCATCCTCAACTAGCAGAGTGAGGTATGCAGATTCTATTTGGTATGATGTATGTGATATGTGTATACATTGACGAGGGCAGGAAATGTACACAGGAAGTGTACACAGCATCACACTGCAATGCAGAGCTATGTTTTACAGCACAGTGCTACTATAATGATCTTTAAGAAGACCTAATGTGTGGCCATAGCTGTTTCCACCAGAGAGAGATACAGAGCTCCATCATAGTATGCAAGGGACTGTAAGATTATCCTGTTCTCCCTGCAGAGGTATTTTAAGGAACATTGGCTTTAAGATAGTTGATACTGTTTCAGCCTATTACAAGTGTAATCTCCCACCATCAGCATCTCCCATACACAGGGAGCAGTGCAGTTATTGCTGTGATGACCTCGGATGGTGACATCCTGACCTGCTTCACCAGTCTGAAGTAGAAGCTCAAGATGTGCAATCAACGATGTAGTGAAGCTATATATTTGCAACCATTTCTCTCCCACTTTGCTTAACGTTGTCCACCAATACTTAGCAATATGTTCTTTGTTTTACAGCCACTGAGGATCATCATTTAACTATGTTTAGCTGTTACAGAAGGCAGGAGTACATTTATGGGATGCATGATGTGTACGTTATATGGTCTTCTATGTACAATTGCAGTACTGTGCATGTCATAATGTATTATCATCTTCTCATTGGTCCTCCCACGTACAGGTCCAGCTGATGGAGAGGAGATATTGCAGCTATACTCTCTTCTGTGTCTGAAAGTATTGTGAATGGTTTTGGGTTACTGCTGTCTTCTGCATCTGCTACTTTAGACAGAGAGCAAAGACTCCTCTTCTAGAATTGACATGAGGAGGGTACATTGGTGTTTTCTGATTCAGCCTTTTTTTTTTCTTTTTTTTTTGTGTGGGAGTGAAAAATCCTCTTTTGAAGGTAGATAGGGAGTATTACCTCTTGTGACACAGTAGCAGCTGCAGATGCTACTGTCAGCTGCAGTGTACCTGCAGCTGACCACCTGCATCAGGAACATGGAGCACATTTTAGCGTGACTTCATGACTCATTCTACCAGTAGGCCCTGGCCATCAGACCACCAGAGGAATAATCAGGTCCTGACAGTGGCCATCTAGGTATGTGGCATCTGTGGTTGTTGTCCCCTGATGTAGGCTCACAGTCATTCATGCTAACATCCCTCCCTACCCTATGTCCATACCTCATTCATTGCCCAGCCATCAGTCTGTCTGCATTCACCACTTCTTTTTGTTTGTTTCGTTGCTCTGCATTTGTTTGTTTGTTTGTTTGTTTGTTTGTTTGTTTGTACCAGCTACCTGCTCTTCTTCTACTGTACCAATGAAATTCATCCCTCAATTTTATTTCCTTCTGCCCTTCTATTTTAATTATGAAAATTAAATGCATTTCACAAAAAAAAAACCTCCTCCCCATCACTGCTTCTTGTTGTTTGACTTCATTTTTTTCTCTCTACTTACTGTATTTCCCTTTCTGCCACACTATCTATCCCTTTTCTCCACAGTTGTATGACAATCAGGTTGGACACTTTGGTGTGCAAATCCACATTGCTGTTAATTACAGCACTGTGCTGAGCAATGTTGCCATACAAGTGACTGCATACAGGAGGCGGAGGCTCTTATTGGTAGCAATGGCATTAAGAGTGCTGTTGCCTAGTGGGTTAACATATGCATGGCAAGGCCTGGATATAAAAGTAAAGCTGAAATGAACAAGGTTGCACAACAGGTACAAGTCAGTATCAATATAATCCAGGCATGATGTTTACTTATTTATTTATTTTTATTTACCAGGGGGTAGAACACTGATCAAATCTGATCATTTGCAGGCTCAGCCTACGTTATATACATAGAAGCAACAGTAAAGTTAGTGTAGCTATAACTAAATTAAACTGTGTAGAGGCATAACATGAAATAGATGTACAAAAATATGTAAATTTTTACAGTCAGTTTTAAAAATAATAGGATCAGGGGTATACAATGCATAATACAGGTGTTATGGGTGAATTAAATGTAGTCCAACGAAAAGAGTGGACATAGTATATACAAGTATGGAGGGAAATTTTAGCATTGAAGAGAACAGAAATTTAGAATGATAACAGCTGTAATAGAAGAGCTAATAACTGAAGTGGGATATTACGTATACTGCAGAGAATAGAGATGGCAGATAAATTGCTGCTATACTATATTCAGTGCTTCTTTTGTGTATACATGTTATGTTTGTAATTGTTTTGTACAAATATGTGGGATTCAATAGTAACATTGTGTTTTTTTATTAAAGTAGGGGGTCAAAACTGAAAAAGATGAAGAAGTAAAGTGCATTATTCAGCAAAACTATAATGGAATGGAGTATGGTATAGTGTGCAAAAGAGAAAGAAAATCATTACCAAGGAATATCCAGGGAAAATCCAGAAATATCATAAACAGAAATGTCTACAGCAGTATTATCTGATTTGCTTTTTATAATGCACTAGTCTGCTGCTGTTCTAAATGCTGGAACTCTGAAGGATTTCTAATTTAGTTCCTTATTTCGATCATTCGGTAACTCATACTATAGGACTATGCAGATCAGAACTGCTGCATAGTTTCTCTTGTTACACGCAGCTTAAAATAAATATGAGAAAGCGTAACTAGGGAAGTGACTGCACTGCTGCAAACACAGTTTAAACATGGTCTTGCACTGCAGAAATAGCTTTTAATGAATGTGTTACTGTACCCTTTATATTAGACAAGTTAGACCTCCACTCAGCTACTGCATATATAAAATGGGTTGTTCAACATTTCACACTAGCGATGATTTAAATGGTTACATTTCAGACTACTGATGATTTAAATGATTACATTACCATCCATCAAACATATGTGTGAATTACTGTTTAGCTGTTGCCACTCAGCCAGAATGACAGCCATCAAAGTCAAGTAAGTATGTCTAATTTCAAACAAGTCACTGCACAAAGAACACAAAAGTTAACTAGATTCGTATTAAGCATTGACTAGCTCTAGCAGTCTGAGCAAAGGACTGCATAATTAAATGGAGGTGTATTGAAAACTGAGTAAGCAGTACTGCATCTATCTATGATGGGAGCAGTGCTACAGATGTGTTACAGGCGTACTACAGCAGCACACTAAACTGACATGACATAACACAGGCAAAGCTTGGAAGCATGGATGAGTAATGCATTCTCAGGTGTGTATTGTGTAGAAGTATATTCCTGCAGCTGGAGCCCATTCAGCACAAGAAGGGCAGCAAAGTGGTAGCAGATACATCAATGTAAGTATGTATAGCAAACTGGCAACCCTGTTCATGGGGGCAGAGATGGGGTCGATAGGGAGAAGAGGAACCAGAAGGACATAAAAAGGGCAACTATAATGTATGAAAGGTGGAGAATGAAAAGCTAATTATTTGATGAGCGTACACTGCAAAGTCCAACAAGGTTAATAGCTGAGTAAAACAAGCTTACAGCAGTCAGTAGTCCGGTGCACACTCCAGTAACTGCCAAGCATTAAAAAGTTAAAAATGATCTGGCTGCACAGAATCCAAGTCACAAAGTGTAAAGCGCTTTTCATTAGGAAACACTTCTCCTAACTTCTTCAGACAATAGTGCTCAGAAAGAAAAAACAAGTTTAAGTACTATCCTAGTGACTCATGCTTGGCAGTTACTGGAGTGTGCACCAGAATACTAATTGCTGTAAGCTTGTTTTACTCAGCTATTAAACCTTGTTGGACTTTGCAGTGTATGCTCGTCTTGTCTTGTGCCTATTAGTTTTTGGACGTTTTTAGTAAACATGTCTCTTGTGGAGTCAAACGGAACTGAGAGTCCATTTCTAACACAGACTCAAACCCAAACTGAAGTTGGGAACCTGACCTTACTAATTGAAGTTATGAACCAAAGGCTGGACGTTCTGGCTACACGCATGGATACTTTATCACAAAACACCCAAATGGAGGGAAGTTCAAACATGAACAACATGACTGTTTCTAGTGCAGGTGCCAATATGACGAGCACTTTGAGGAACACTCGTCTGAATACTGGTACCGGTAGTGTTACTGAAGCGAAGAACCGTGGAACTCAACCCACAATACCTGCCCACAGGGCAGGGCACACTACACCAGGGCTTATTGGAGTCCCGGACTTAAATTCATGGCTCAGGGATGAGCCTAAACTACTTGCTGACAACATTACCGGCAACTTAGTGGGACAACAAGCAATTGGGAGTATGAGTATTGTGGAGAAACTAAAACTGTTTGATTTTAAACTTGTTAAAATAAGAAAACTACAACTAGAAGTGAACTACTTTAGTGAATGTCTTAAAGAGAAGATTGTGCCGAAAGGCTTGCGCTTTTGGCAGTATCCTACTGGACTAGTTAAAGATTCTGCCTTTCACATGGAACTAGTGACATTTTTCAACACTCAGGGGTTAGAATTATTGAAGATTATGTCCAAGCATTATCAGGTGCACATTAATGAATTATCTAGTGAAGTTACTACCCTCGACGAAGACATTAAAAGGGACCTTAACTTCCAAAGATACAATTTTATATATAACAGGACTTTTACCAGTATTAATAACTTACTGTCAAAAACTAGGGACACTAAAATCAGGAAAATTAACAAAGACTGGAGGGACTATGCAAATGGAACAGCTTACCCAGACCCGCCCCCATCACAAATATGGAATGTCCCTAGAAGTTTTAATACCACAAGGGGTACATCTGATAATACTAACGGCAATCAAAATGAGGGTTTACCAGGGTCTAGAAACCGAGGGGCATTAAATGAGAATGAAGCCCACCAAAACAACTACTTCGCAGGCCAGGATGATGAGGACAACAATTCTCAGATGATGGGCGTGAGTTCAAATAATGCTCCAAAAAACTGCATGAACCATCGGGGGCAGGGGGTGAACAAATCTACCCCCAAGCAACAGAGGAAATACAACACAAGGAGGAACAACAACAACAGGAACAAGAGGTGACCTTTCACCAAAGAGTCAGTTCAAACAACCCCTCTTGTGAAGTTGTAATGAATAAAAGCAGAGATTTCAAAATTTACAGCTTTACCGAATACACTATCGACCCTCTGTTAGTTGAAATCTTTGCAAAAGGACTTACATTCATTCCAACTCATGCTACTGATTTAGGGTCCTTATTACTGGACTTCAAACTTTACACTAGAAAACTCAATTTACAATTAATGTTGGGTAATGGGAACTACAATGGGAACCCAAACTTGTGTATTTCTAGTACATTTAATCCCCCTTTACACCCGTCCATTTTACTATTTGAAAGAATGTGCGAAATGGACTTTAGGGCTTTTATTAACCGTCAACACAAGTCTGAATTAAGGACCAACTTGAACAAGAACGAAAGAGAAGCTCTAAGCAACTTTAGACTTTTACCAGTCCGCCTAATGAAACCTGACAAAGGGGGTGGACTGGTCATTATGCACAAAATGGACTACAGGGAAAGAATGGGGAAGATACTTGAAAGTAACGCATATATTAAAGTGAGCCGGAACGAACTGAACATAGCATACAACCGTATCAGAATGTTTCTGAATGATATGTTCATTGACTCACTCATCGACCTTGACATGTTTAACTACTTGTCAGTACTATCACCTAGACTACCTGTACTTTTTGGAATACCTAAAATCCACAAGAATCAAGGAGATCCACCTATGCACTCCTTAGTGGACACTAGACAATCAATCACCTATTCTTGTGCTAAGGTGATAGATGACATTCTGAAGAGATTTGTGGCCCTGGAACCTCAGATTTGCAAAGACTCTTGGACATTTTTGATGAGTATTAACTCTTTAGCTTATAAAGAGCACTTTTGTTTTTTAACAGTGGATGTTTGCAATCTATACACGGTGATCCCACAAACCTTGGGAACAGAATGGGTTATCGACCATATGAGATTTAAAGGGGCAGAACATTCAGAACTGAGATTGGTGGAGGAATTGCTAGGAATAACACTGTCCAATAACTATACTACCTTTGAAAAATAATTTTTCAGACAGTAGATTGGTGTAGCTATGGGCTCCCCTTGTGAAACTAGTTTCGACAATTTAGTCATGGCCAAATGGGAAAAAGACACCATTTTTGATAACCCTGGACTGAATGAGTGTATTTATTATTACACCCGCTTTTTAGATGACATTTTTATGATTATTAAAGGGGGTGTTGAACTAGCTGCTGAAATTCTGGAGCAATTTAATAGGTCCACCACCTTTCTCAGGTTTACTAGTAACTTCCATATAGATTCTATGAGCTTCTTGGATGTTGAACTATCTAAAGATAGAGCCCAGAAAAAATATCTAGCAAGGATTTTTTGAAAGAGTACTTACTCTAACTCATTCTTACATTACACTAGTTTTCACCCACTGCACCAGAAGAGAAGTGTAGTGAAGGGCCAACTGGTACGAGCGGCCAGGATGACTATGGAGGATGACCACTTCTTTGAGGAATGTGAACTCTTGAAGTCCATGTTCCTCAAGAGGGGGTACCCCATTGAGTTGATTGCTGACCTTATAAGGGTTATTTGCAGGAATGCATAGAGAAGAAGATTATACCTAAAGGGTTGCGCCAGTGGCGCTACCCAGTGGGTTTGGTGGAAAACTCTGTATTCCACCGGGAATTAATCGAACTTTTTGACCGTCAAGGGTTTGAATTCTTACAATCCCTAATTAATTTTTACAACACTGACATTGGCTTTTTAAAGGCTGAATTGGAGATTTTGGAACATGTTATTAAAACTCATAGTGACTTTCCTCGATATAAGTACGAGTACTGCAGAATTTTCACGAGCATTGAGGCAACCATGGCCAAATTGTTAATTACAAAAAAGAAAAAAATAGTCAGAGACGTACATGACTATTCTAACAACAGAGCCTATCCAAAGCCCCCTTTCATCATATCTAATGCTTCCACTCAAATTCCGGTTATTGACAATGACAGCATAGAGGCAGAGATTCATAATTCAACGCATGAAAATCCTCTGAATGACGATGGCGAAGCACAGCCCGTAAGACGCATTGAGAGACTTAACATCAATAACAATAACAGAGAAAATAATGCCGCTGTTAATAACAACCAAAATAGGGGTTCTAACACCAACACTTATAGGATGCATGGACCCAACCAGAAGGGTTTTCGGCCAAATTCCAACGGCCAACAGAACAATCGGCAATCCAATCAGAACCAAACACAGACAAAGAACAGAAGGAAACAGCGGAGGAGATAGTCTCTAGTTCTGCTTATGGACTTCCACCCAGTATACGCACAAGTTCAGAGGGGGATTTCAGTATTTATAACTATACTACCCAGGATGTCCATCAAGACATGGTTGACTTTTTATCAAAAGGGCTGACTTTTGTCCCTGGGAAGAGAATGGACATAGCAAAAACTGTCATTGATTTGAAACTATTTGTTCTCAAGTTAAATCTTAACTTGCTTATTGGTGAAAGTTCTACTCTTGTTAGTTCAGTTAGGGTTTCGAGTTTATTTAATCCACCCTTACACCCAAGTCTTTGCCTCTTTGAAAGAATGTGTGATATGGATTTTAGAGCTACTATTGATAAAAATAATATCAACCACCTGAAAAATATCAATAACAATATTAGCTGATTAGAATATGATTTTCTTAATTTGTTAAATGACTGTAATATTAGGGTCATGAAGCCCGATAAGGGTGGGGGACTGGTGTTTATGGACCATTGCACATATGTTGAAAGTATGGATAAACATCTCAACACCGATGTTTATACGCAGGTCACTGTAAATGAGGTTAATTCAGCATATAAAAAGATCAGGTCTACGCTAGACAATTTATTGTTAGAAGGTTTTACAGACATGGACTTGCATCATTATCTATGTATGATTGCACCTAAGACACCAGCCCTATTTGGTACTCCTAAAACCCACAAAGCCATTAATGACCCCCCTTTTAGACCCATCGTGGATGGTCGTGGGTCAATCACATACGGTTGTGCTAAATACATTGACAGTGTGTTAAAACCTTTAATCGAAAGTGAGCCCCAAATTTGTAAAGATTCTTGGGGCTTCCTTAAAAGCATTAGTAAGTGGGAACATCAGGCTGACGTGTGTTTTTTAACAATTGACATCAAAGATCTCTACACTGTCATACCTCAAAAACTAGGCTTAGAGTGGATTAGAGATTTTTTGTTATTCAAGAACATAGAAGGAAACACTATTTATTTGATTGAAACATTATTAGAGATAGTTTTTACTAACAATTACATGTTCTTTCAGGGTCAATTTTACTTGCAAAAAACTGGTGTGGCAATGGGGTCACCCTGTGGTGGCAGCTTTGCAATTGCCATCATGGCCCATTGGGAAAACAGGTTATTGTTTTCAAATCAATTGTTTCAAGAAAACGTCTCCTCATACACAAGATACCAGGATGACATGTTCTGTATTTGGAAGGGAGACAAATCCTTAGTACCAACTTTTATTAACAACATTACTCAGATGAATAACTTTCTTGAGTTCACGTACAATGTAGGAGAGACAACTATTAACTTCCTCGATATTTTGTTAGTTAACGACAGAATCAATTGTAGATACAAAAGTGTTATATATAGGAAACCAACCTATTCTAATGCATTTTTGCATTTTTCTAGCAATCATCCTTACCATCAAAAAAGAGCCGTTGTAAAGGGCCAGATAGTAAGGGCAGCTAGAATGATTTCAGATGAATTAGACTTCGAGACCGAATGTGAACATCTCCATTGCATGTTTATGAATAGAGGTTATCCTATTAACTTGGTCATTAACATTAAAAAGGAAGTGGTATATAAAAGAAGTATTGGACACTTCAAACCATTATTAAGGGGGCAAAGCGAACCACAAGGAGAATATGGATTAGACCAAGAAGAGGCTCTTAAAAGGGACAACAAAAGTGTTTACAAGACTAGTTTTTTATGCACATACTCCTTGGATTATCAAATTATTAGAGACATTTTAAACAAGAATTGGAACATTATTATTGAGGACCAAATGTTGTTTAAGTCTTTAGGAGTGAGGCCCAATATTACCTATAGGAGAGGCCAAAATTTAAAGTCCTTGTTAGAGAAAAAGAAAATGTCACATTCCAATAGACCTAATGGAATGTTTAAATGTGGGGCTTGCCCCCAATGTAAATTCATCATGGTAAGTAATAAGGTTTGCATTAAGAACAAGACATACACGGTGAATTTTAGATACAATTGTGAGACTAAAAGTGTCACCTATGTAGACTTATGTGACCAATGTAATGCATTTTACATTGGCAAAACAGAAAGAAAAATTAAACAGCGAATATATGAACTTTGTTATGCCATAGGAAAAAAAGACACTAATAATGCATTGGCCAAACACACCCTAGATTGTCCTGGCCACAGTTTTAAATTTGTCATCCTTCAACATAGACCTAATGGCATCAGAGGGGGACCGTGGCAAATTTTATTAGAGATAGACGAACTGATGTGGCAAATTAAAACAGGTGCACATATTTTCCCAGGTCTTAACGAAAATTTATCTATCAAATGTATCTTGAAACTCCATGCTTTGAGGAGATGATTTATATTTATACGTATATTTACACATGTATTTATTTAATATAGGGTGGTAAAGCATTCAGGATATCCTAAGTACTTCTAGCACACACATACTAATCACCCGTTTTTTAGGAGTGAGTTGTGGATATAAAAACATTATCCTATCTTTTCACTTTTCATATGTTACAATATTAAGTTTTTGGGTTTACACATCACAGCCATATTGGTATGTAAACATACATTTGTTTTTTGCCATTTTTATAGAAAAAAACAGACGTACTTTTTTAGACTGCTCACTATAATGTTTGTACACAGTTGTTTGTGTATATATATAACTTTTCCATTGATTTAAGACTTCCTGCTTATTTTTAAGATGCTTTTAAAGAAAAAATATATATATATATACGCTTTTATATGGTTTTAGAGTGGATTGTATAATTATTTGCAACGTTGTGGCTTTTTGACATTTTACTGTCACTCGCTCTTTAACATATAATTACGTATTACTAATTAATTGATTTGTTTTTAACCTAATATAAAAAGACTGTTAATTGATTCTCACTTTGTCTGAAGAAGGTGAGGCATATTCCACACCGAAAGCGCTTACATTAAAATGTTGTTTTTTTACTTTTGCCGGCTCTTATTGTGTTTCCAAATGCCTAGTTCTTTACTAGTTTGTTTGTTTTTTCATGTTTTGGTGTTTTGGACTTATAAGGGAGGTGAGTAGTAAAAGGGCCTCTGGCCACTTCAGACCCATCCTCTCCCAAGAATGGACAGCAGCTCACACTTTTGAAACCAATGTCTCAGTAGAGATAGAACTGAGTGACCCCCTAGTTAGGAATAGTACTGGACCACAAAGGGAGCAAAATTGTTTGAGATTCGTGACTACATTCTCTTTAGATTATGAAGCCCTGATCACAATACTGGGCAAAAACTGGCAGTTGTTACTGTCCAATAGGGATATACAAGGAAAGTTGGGAGACAAACTGCTGGTCACCTGGAAAAAAGGAAGGAACCTAAAAAAACTTACTGAAAGTAGTAACAGCACTTTTAGAGGCACCCCAGGGACATTTAAATGTGAGGCATGTAACCAGTGTCGACACATTGCTACAGGGTCAAAATTCATTATTAGGGGGCGAGACTATTTCCTGAAGAACAAGTTTAACTGTAACTCCAAAGCCTTAGTCTATGTAGCATTATGTCAGTGCTGCCCTAGTTTTTACGTAGGCAAGACTGACCGTAAGTTTAAGGAGAGGATTTACGAACATGTTTATTACATTAACAAAAGGAAAATGGAGAGCCCACTAGCTAGACACTACATTTAAAACCCTAACCACAGTTTTAAATTTAAGGCCATTGACTCAATTGAGATGAATAGTAGAGGAGAGGCATCTACACTTATGTTGGAGAAAGTGGAACTTTTGTGGCAGCTTAGACTCAATGCATGCTTTCCACCGGGCTTGAATGAAATTACTTCTATTCTATGTGTGCTAAAACTAAAGATCCTTAAGAGATAGTAGCTGCACACACACTATTTTTGTTGGATGGTTAAATAATAGATACTCATTAGCCCTAGGGAGGTTACAATTGCTAAGTTACACCCACCTTTTATAGGTTAAAAGAAACATTACACAACACAGTTTTTTATGAAAAGATTACTACTTCCACGGGTCCATGAACATTAGTTATAAATAAAGTGAACTAACTACGATTTTAATTAATACTATTCAATTTACTATATGTTCTAAGACAACAGAACTTTGTTTTTTTATAAAACTAAGGCACTCATTTTACCTAATGACTTAACAAAAAATAAACTGTTTGAATTCAGTATTTTAGGATTACACCTTTAAATTATGTGACTGTGCTTAATTGGCTTAATTGTATTAACAAGTATGAGTCACTAGGATAGTACTTAAACTTGTTTTTTCTTTCTGAGCACTATTGTCTGAAGAAGTTAGGAGAAGTGTTTCCTAACGAAAAGTGCTTTACACTTTGTGACTTGGATTCTGTGCAGCTAGATCATTTTTAACTTTTTAATGCTTGGCAGTTACCTGAGTGTGCACCGGACTACTGATTGCTGTAAGCTTGTTTTACTCAGCTATTAAATCTTGTTGGACTTTGCAGTGTACGCTCGTCTTGTCTTGTGCCTACTAGTTTTTGGATGTTTTTAGTAAACAAGCTAATTATTTGAGTAAGAACCTCTTTTTGGAGTAAATCAAAAGAAGAGAATGTGAGAAAATTAGTGAAGGATGACTATGTAAGTGACAGAGGGAAAAAGGCAGGTAAGTGGAACACAGAGGGAATCACAGAATTTGGAGACAGACAATGATGATGAACATATAAAAGGTGTATGGCAGTAGGTGAGGATGGACAAATGATGCTGATATTGTTGGATTTTCCCAAGGAGGGCTGTGCAATGAATAATGAATAATGAATAATGAATAACATAATGGTAGGAAAACACCAGGATTAAGATTGGGTGGGGTCTTGGCATAGTTGTATGTCAGGCTGGTCCAGAGGGCAACAAACCCAGACATCATTCATTTAGGGGGTGGGGATTATGTGCTGATTGCTCCAGTGATAGCTCAATGGATAAAGTTGGCTGCTTGCTTGACTCTACCAGTCATGGCAGAAGGCACTTCATATTACTAAGGTAGGCATTCTGTTGACTGAACGCCTTGGCAGCCATGAGGCTCTACAACCAATGCCAAATGACCAGTGGAGATTCCACTAGTCTACTTTCATGAAAAGAAACTTCAGCACACTACCTCCAGAGAATCAGATGCAGAGGGTGCCAGTGACTCTCCAGGGTCAACTCCAACAGAGGACCTGGGATGATGCTACCTCCATTATGTGGCAGACCTGGTGATCACTAGCAACTCAACACCAGAGGTAGCAGCCAGTCTAGAATGAGGTGCAACCTTACCTCTTCCTCTAGCACAACTGGTTGTCCAAAAGGATAACATAACATCAAAAAAAAAAAAAAAAAAAAAAGAAAGAAAACAAAACAAAAAAAATCACATGCAAGTGCTACAAATACAAATGCAGTTGTACATTTGACTGGTACAGATATTATATATTTCCCACTGCCAAAAGAGGTGCTCTCACTTTCTGCAGCATACACCATGTTCTACTCCTAGACTAGTCCAGTGGGCAACAAACCATGGCGTCATTCACTTGAGTGGCAGATGCTATGGGATGGTAGCTCCCCTGCTACTGAAAAATACACTCACAATACATTTTAGTTCATTCCCTGTTCTGAACTCTTGTCTCAAACTGGTAAAGCAATTTGGGGTGGCTGAACTTCAAGCCACTGCACCTCTGCTGTTACTGTTCACTAGAATAAGTAATGCAAGTGGCATCACTCAGCATTCCAGTCAGATCAAATCAGCAATCCATTTTGCAGAATTAGCCATCATAATGGCTGAACAGGCACTCTTTAAAGTTTTCTTTCAGGAAAACCAAGAAAAATTTTCTCTCCCTTGTGCACCACACTGGAATCCTACATTCCTCACTGCCCTTCAATCAAGTCAATACATTGAGCAAAATGGTCACCCTATGCCGGTGGATGCACATTTGTGAATCATACATTATACAGTTTAGCATGGCACCATACCACTATAACAAAACTCAAGTTCTGTATTCTGTTGTTATAGGAGTGTGCATCTAGAATGCATGAGCACAGGTATCACATGCTTTATATTTACCGTGATGTGCATGACTGACATAAAATGTATTAACAGCACACTATAAATAAACAGCAGTTCACAGACAATTGTACTGTCTTCTTAAGCATAATCACAGCACTAACTGTTTTTGATAGCATGAAATAAGGCATCAGTGCAGTTTTGTGCAACACTTCTAAAATCTGGATTTATGAAATATATTAGCATATATCTACATTTTTTGGATGATGCATTTATTCTTTGGAGGGGTACTGAGAAGCTGTTAAAGGAATTTTTCTCCTATAATAATACTCCCAGTCATTTTTTGATGTTTACGGGCAGGATTCATGAAGCCTCCATGTAAGAGTTACAAGGCTTACACGGAGGCTGCAGTTAAACGGTGTGACGTCAGCATGTCATGCATATGCATGAGGGCATACTGAATCACACCTAAGGCTTACACGGTCCGTGGAAGACAGTAGGGGGCGTGTCCGTAGGCTGAGCCCTGAAAGCGGACACGCCCCCAGAAGAGTAAAAGTGCCTAAAGTAAACCCCCACGACAGAGTACATGGAAATGTGAATAAACACAACACAACACATGCCCCCACAGACTATGAACATAAAATTATATAAATGAACATGTTATATTTTTTTTAAATTGTTAAGATGTTTGCCCGTGAGTGCGTTCGTTTGCGTGGGCGTGCCCGTAGCTCAGCCACAGTTAGCAGTAAGTGGAAAAGCATATAAGAACTAACTATGCAAAGTAAGCCATAAAGCAATAGTGTAGCGGTAGAGACATTGGCTGAAGAGCAGGCAGTCATGGTTCGAGCCCTCACAACATCAATTTTTATTTTTAGTGAAATAAGCACGAAACAAGTCCCTGACATATATGTACACATATAAAATTAAATTTTATGTAAAATGTAATGAAATAGGCCATTTATTTTGAAGAAATGTGAGATAACAAAATAATAAAAAATGCCAGATGTGCCTATAGCTGAGCTACAGTTTAATAAGTTGAGTGCATCTGCCCGTAGGTGAGCAGTGGTTTAACAGGTGCAAAATGAGTGCCCGTAGGTGAGCAATGGTTCAACAGGTGCAAAATGAGTGCCCGTAGGTGAGCCATGGTTTAACACGCTGAAACTGTGTGCCGCTAGCTGAGCTGAGCGTAATATGCGTGCTGACAGCCAAATGAAGCGTAAACCAGTGTAACCCATTTGCGCGGAGCTGCACACCGCGCCAACAAGCTAACCGACGGGCAACGTTGAGCAAGCTGCAACAAAACTGCCTTTACACAGACACACCCCCTAGCCTGTCTAGACAGTCATAAAATATAAAAAGCAGTGGCCAGGTTCGAACCCAGGATACCATGCTCCATAATCAAGGTACTGAACCACTAAGCCATGACAGCTGTACTTAGAAATGCAGTAATAGCAAATATATATGAATGAATAGAAAGAGGAGCATGACAAAGCAGGTTTTGTGAAGCTGATACAATTCCAAAATGGCCAATCACAGATAAGTGCGGGAAAAACGGCATATATAAGCCCCATAGGTGGGAATACACAGCATAACCGATTGTAGAACTAACTTGCAGCCAGAATGTCAGGAGTAGATGAGGGTAGTTGCTTCCGAGCACAGAGGTGGGGGGTTGAGGAGTCCAGATATATGGTCTGGCTCCTTGTCCACAATCATGGGGCCCAACTCATGCAGGGCCAGGTCTTGTGGGGACCATATAGGGCTGAGGCGTGGGACCGGTTGGCTCATGATCTCACCAGTGCCACAGGGATTCCAAGGACTGGTGAGCAGGTCCGTCACCACCATGCGGACCTGAAGAGATGTAAGCAGGACCAACTGAACCTTTGGATCCAGGAGGCCCGGCAAATGCCCAACGCCCCACTACTGAGTAAGTTACATTTAATTATGTATGTAAGAAATTAACCTAGCTGATAGTATGGAGATGTGTATTCCAATATTACTTTATTTATATTACAGCTGCAGGTGTCCGTTCTGTGAACCGCAGAGCCTATGGCGATAGGCTGGTGTGGTTGCACCACCAGGCAGGTCAGTAATCCTCTCCCTGTAACTGTAAATAAATATAAAAGTATGACAGTTAGCAAAAGAGTGCAGTGTAGTCACTAAGTAATAAAATGTGCAAGTAACAGTGTAAGAGTATTTGCAAGTATTGCTTGATTACAAAAGTGTGTTGCAGTCTGTAATCCAAACAGAAAAATGAAAATGTCTGAAATAAAGTTTGAAATAAAGATGCCCCACCTGTAATATAATAGTACACAACCTGCAGCAGGCAGAAAAGTACAGCTGCAGAAGATGAGCAAATCACATGTGTGAAATATATCCCTGTTGAAATACTGAAACATGACAGAAGTGAGACTGTTGGAAAGGATTGTAATAACTACAGGTAAAACATGTCAATAAAGCCTAGAAGTAAGTACCATCCTGAATTGAAAAATTAAAACAAGTGAGAGAGTGTGAGAAAGAGTTATGAATCCACCAACAAAGTAGTAATAACCCCTGAATAAAGTATACTGCAGTCAGTACAGAATGAAATGAATGTGACAAGCAGAACCAAACTGCAAAATGTGTTCAAAATGTTGCTGCAGCTGTAATGTGTATCCCAAAATCTGGATATGTTTTTCTCAGTCTGCAATATGCAGATAGTATGATAGTCTGAAATACCAAATATACACAGTTGTCTATAGCTATATAAAGCAAATGTAGCAGGATGATGTAGCTGAACAAAGCCAGATATGAACGTGTATGAATAAAAATGAAAATGTATATTGATGTAGCAGTAACATTCCTATCACCAACTTGAAGTAGTCATCACATAGGAAACTGTAGGTAGAACTATAGTGTGTATATATCTGCAGCTATTAGAAATGTACAGCATATGTATTGGTATTTGAAGGTGTTAATTATATTTTCTTCACCCTACCCTTTAACCACATATAATCCATTCCACGTGAAATTGGTATGTGCAATCACAATTAACACCCCTGGACATTTGTCCTGTTGGGTCATACATATTTGCATGTACGTTGATGCATCTGCCCTGTTCATACATCCAAACCTGATGGCCTGTTGCCATCAATCAACCCTGCATGTTGTTGGAATGTGTATTGCTGTTCAAATTATGCATGTGTTATGCTCGCTGTTCAAAGGTGTGAATATCTGGGTGTTTGGTTAATGGGAATACTAATGCATGCTGTTACAACTAATTGTGAATGGTATTGTATGTTACTAACCCAAACTGTCATGACATAATGCAAAACATAGGACGACAGGGAAGGCGGGTTCCAGTGGACCCACCTCTCCCACCTCAGCTGGTGAGTGCACCTGGCAGTAGTGCCCAGTCCGGACCCTCCTCCGGTGGCCCTGTGCCACCTGCGGGTGGAAGCGCTGCAGGGGATGGGGCTCATCCCCCCTCTGCAAGTGTGGCCGGAGGAGAACCACCACTCACCCTCTGTAGTGTCCGGACTGTGGTGCGTAGGGAGATCCAGGAATCTGTTCTTGGGCCCCTACGCCAGCTTGAGGCACAGGTGGCACAACTAACGGGCATGCCTGTTGCCCGGCCTACACAGCTCCCAGCACAGCCCCGTCCTGGTCAGTGAAGGAACAGTGGTAACTGCCCATGGGTGGGGATATCAGTTCCACTGTTGCCATCTGTGGGCTCATGGGCTCTGGATATCCAAACATCCGTCCCCGTCAATTGTGTAACCCCCCCCACATGTGTCATACAACGCCCCTGTATGCGTCTTGTTTGTCCTGTCTGTTGACCTACCCAACCTACCTCCCCAGCTATACCAACTTCCTTTACCTAACATACCACTCTCACCTGAAAAAAAAAAAAAAAAAAAGGCACTCTGTACCCACAAAAAATCACGCCCCATACATAGCTGCCCATTTCGCACACATCTGCTGGACATGGAAACTGTCAATTACAGTTGGCTGTACAACAAGTATTATTGTTGTCCTGACACCTCTCTCAGGGGTGGAAGGTATCAAATGTCACACCAAATTACAAACATATGCACAGCTGTTGCTGATGAAGAAATGGGCAGCTATGGGCCTTACCTACATCCCTCCTGCAAAACCCAAGCTTGTTTCCCTACTGTCTTACCCTCTTTGTGACCCCCTTTTCACCACTTTCCTGTCTCCCCATTTTCATTTCTTTCAAAGAAAATAGCGCGGGTGTGCGCCAGAGTAAGCACTGTTAAGTGGTTGTAAGCAGGTGTGCGCAGAGCTGAACGCCAGTGCGCATGCGTGAGCTCCACGCAAACCAGTGCTAACCCGGTTACAACTGCTTAAAAGTGCCTTAGTCACTCTGAATGACAGTCTTGTAGTCAGTTCAAAAGCAAAATAAAATCCCACTGTCAGTCCCGAACCCAGGACCTTGGAAACAGTAGTCAGCATAACTTAACACTAAGCCATGACTGTTATATAAGAACATTGTGCTACAATAAATATGTCATGTAATAGTAGGAATGAATGTAAAGGGAATATAGGATGTGTAGTACACAAAGCATGTCATGTATATTTACTTACAAATCTAGTGGATTTCTATAATAGTAGTGTGTGAACAGAAACAGCCATGCTAGTTGGTAGCTAGTAGGTAATAATGTCAGTTATTATACATATATAAATATATGTATATATATATATATATATTTATATATATATATATATATATATATAGATGTATATATATATATATATAGTTGTAGGTGTCAGTGTACATACACACTTAGTACAGGAAACAGGAGAGATGAATGGAGAAATGTTAATCTACAACACAGCCTGAATTATGAGAGAGATACTAACTTTTACACACACAGAACATTGTCCACAGCATACCAGCATGGTCCCCGCCCTTACAATCTGAAAGGGCAACGCTTATCTCACATACCCTTTTATAGCACTGTCCTGAAATCACAGTGAGAACTGCAATCAGTACACAACTGGCTGCATGCAATTAGCAAATGCTGGCTTACAATTGGTGCAGAGGCCATCACATGGACATATGCAGATACCTACAAAAGCATCCTGTACTCCCACTCCACACATGCAATACTTTCATTGCACCGTCTGGAGGCATAGAGAGAGAGAGAGAGAGAGAGAGAGAAAAAAAAAGACAAAAATAAAATAAAAACACAAACAAAAACCACACGTAAGACAAACTAAGTTGAAGCTGTCATCAGTGTCAGTATCAAGCTGGGCTAGCAGCAGCAGGAACCTGTACTAATGGTAACGCAACCAGCTGCGACAAACACAGGTAATGTAAAGTAACAATTTAATAGTTTACATACGGTGAACCCTCCATATCTGTTATTGGTCTGTATCTATATGTATGTCTATGTGATATGTTGTGTGTACGTTGTTTTACCCAAAGGGGATGACTATACATTACATGTCATTCAGTGTTAGGCCATGATTCTGGCACCAGTTGTCCATTTCAGTGAGGCCTGTCTGTAGGATGTGTGTGTCAGCTGCTGTAACGACTATGGCACTTAGTTCGCAGTCATGTGGGAACTTTGTCATCCACAACCCGCCCATGTTTGCTTTCACATCTGAGAAGTAAATGCCAAACAAGAGGCGTCCTAGGACAGAGCCCTGTGGGATACCACTAGTGACTGGCTATGAGTCTGACATGGCTCCCGCAATTTTGACTTTATGGATTCAGTTGTTCAACCAGTTTGCAACCCATCATGTGAAATATGTATTAACATTTAAGCTGATGAGCTTGTCTATGATGCCTGAGTGGAGTATTGTGTTGAAGGCCTTAGTCAAGTCCAGGTAGGCTGTATGGACTGCTTTGCCCTCATCAATGGCTGTAGTGACTGTTTTGAAAAAGTCAACCAGGTTCAAAAGGCAGGATCAGACCTTCACAAAGCCAAACTGGCTGGGATCAAGTGTCTGTAGGTCCCCAATATCGCTGTATATGATTTCCATAATGAATCTTTCCATAGCATTGCAGACCAGGCTGGTTAAGCTTATGGGGCGGTAGTTCCCAGGGTCAGTAGAGGTGCCTCCTTTGTGAAGTGGGACCACTGTTGCTGTACACCAGGGTTCAGGTACATATCCCGTAGTAAGGCTAAGGTTAAATATCAGTTTTATATGCGGTTGTAGCTCCTCTTGGAGTTCACGTAGCACACATCCAGGGATACCATCAGGTCACATTGATGCTGTGTGTTCTGCTTTGCTGAGGGCGGCCCTCACCTGGACATCTGAGATGACAGGAGGTTACATTCAGCCGTGATAAGTATTTCTTCTTTTGGGGGAGAGGGAGGGGGGATATTTGCACTGAACCTGTCTGCCAGAATGTTGCCAATATCTGTGGGTTCAGTGAATTTTATGTAGTTGTGTACTAACTCTGAGCATATCTGAGGCTTTTGGTCCATGTTTCTAACAAAACTGAAGAAGGCCTTGTGGTTATCTTTAGTGTCCTTGGCCATTTCTCTCTCAGAGTTGGCCTTGGATGTTGTTATGAGAGAACTTAACTTATTACTAGTGCCGACCACAGATGCCTTCCCTTTATGTGATTCTGCTCTGTCCTGCAGTAGCCTCCTTCTATCGTTATACAATTTGTCTTTGGCTGGGGTCCACCAGACAGGATGCCTAACCTTTGTGCATAGGGTCTGGGTAAGAATTGTGTGTGCATGTTCCATGCAGTCCTGGGGATGTCCGTGGGAAGCATTTGCAAAGGGGTCAGCATTGTGGGTTGTGGCTTCCACTGGCCCAGTTAGCTGCATGGACCCCATCTCAGTCCTAACAAGTGAAAATCTGTCTATTCACATATATTTCAAAGTAGTCTACTGTGCTGGTGGTGGTGGTGGGATATGTATATCCAGGCCGATTATCTTGTGTCCAGATCACACTAGTGGATGACGTTCCACATACAGTACTTTGTTATGAACCCCCAGAGTGAGGTGGTGCATTGGACCTGTCTCAGTGTGCTGACTGACGGGGCTTGGTACTATGTTGTATGGAATGTGGCAGGTATTGTTGCACAGGTGTCGGCTGAGCATTGATATCTGGCCATGTACATATGTAACCACCAAGAGACACACATGTGCTACATATGGGAGTAGTAGTATATCACTACATTTGAGTATCATGTATAGTATGTGTGCTATATTTTGCTGACATAGTTTGCTGATATCCTGTTTGTGTTCTCTTTCAGGGACATGGCGCGTCAGCGAAATCCTGCCTACTCTGCTGCAGAAAATGAAGAGATACACCAGAGCCTGGTGCGGGATTATGACATACTGTTTTCCCGCACCAGCCAGAATCAGCAGGAGAGGGCTGCACTGTGGCAAGACCTTGTCCGTAGGGTAAATGACATTGGCACGCATAATAGGACATATGAGCAGGTACGACATCACTGCAGTGATTTAATCAGTAATGTCCATCAGCGTGTGTCGGATATCCACAGGCAACAGGTCACCACAGGAGGTGGGGTGGCCACACATCCCCCCCTCACCAGACTGGAGGGGCTACTCCTAAGTGTTGTGGCTCCAGCCCAGGAACATCAACAGCAACACACCTGCATTATGATGGAGGCTGGAGCCACACAGCAACACGACATGGAGCGTGCAGGTAATATGCCATATGTACACTTGACTGTTCTGTACGCTGTTAGTTTATGCATCTGTAAGGTGTGTCCTTGGTATGTAGCTGTCACATAGTATGTAATTGTGCAGGTGTGATATTGCCAATATCAGCAGCTGACATGTGAAAGGCAACTGTTGTACTACTGAACTGTATCATACACAGTATCAATGGCACAGTTGTGCCCACTGACACTAATCCCCTCATTTCTGCAGGTCCCTCCAGTGTTACAGCAAGGCAGCCCAGCCATGCTGGTGAGTGTGTTTTAACAATACCTATAATAGTCCTGATAGTGCTAGTAATAATAGTGTACCTCAGTAGTGCTCTGTGTGTATACTGCGGGGTGTGCATGTGTGCATGTGTGCATGTGTCCACGTGTGCACGTGTGCACGTGTGCATGTGTGCATGTGTCCACGTGTGCATGTGTGCATGTGTGCATCACTGGCAACATTGTGTAGACATTGTAAACTGTGTTTCCTGTCTTCCTCCCACAGGTTCTGGTGCTGCTCTGGTGTCCTGCAGCAGGGAACCTGAATCTGGTGCCACAGGTACTGATAATGATGATATCTGTGTAATTGCACAGGAAGGTGTGTCAGGGTCCGTCATTGGTCATCCAATTGACAGTACACAGCTGTCAACCCCATCATTGCGCACAGTCATCCTGCCAGTACATCCTATGTCACCAATGTCCCTAGGTGATGGACAGGATACAGTGAGCATTGACCAGGGTAATGTGGTATCTGTGGCACATGCTTCCCCACACAGCAGCCATGAGCAGGGTCCCAAGATGGTACCACACAGACAGTTGCCCATGGGTTCTCGTGGGAGCATCCGTGGGCATACTGCCTTTGGCACACGTGCCCAAAGAGGTCTGTCAACCTCAGCTATGTTTCGGGCTGTCATGCAGGCACAGTCACGTATGGAAAGTTACACCAGACAGGGTCTGAGGGAGCTGAGAGCATGTCGCACATCCATGACTGACAGTATGCGTGACATCGCAGATGCTATCTGTAATTTCACCGATGTCATAGACAGACGTTGTGGGGATATATTGCAGCAGTTCCACAACTACATGTCCATGAGCCAGGGCAATGGTGGATGGCTGCGGCATCAACATGGCCGTATGCCAGCAACAGCAGCAGCTGGTAGTCGGCGCGGACGACAACAGGCCCGCAGATGCCCCCATAGTGCCAGCAGCAGCCCCAGCAATGCTGGGTCTGTGCTGTCATCAGACCGCCCCAGGAGACCACGTGCACGTGGCTCTGGACAGTCCCAACAGGGACCTGTGTCCAGTCAACGAACACCCGCTTCTGATGACAGTACCCAGTCTGGCTTAGTACAGGATACGGTCCGTAGCACCCCTGCCAGGTACAGGTACCGTGTCCGTGGCCACAGACACTGATCTGTATGACTTGCCAGGTGCAGTCTGTGGCTGTCCACAAATTCCAGTATATGGCAGCCATGAGGTGGAACTGTGTGCATGCATACACACATGCAAAATGTTAACACCTAGGGCTACCACATACACGCACACACTGCACCAACAGTGCCCCACCCTGTACTGCTGTCCCTCACCAACGCACATACACATACATGTCAATTGGTGGTATTAGTGGCAGACTCAGGCATACCTAATTCACACCCTGTGCATATGATGAAACTGTGCCACATCCTGCAATCTCCAACATCAGTGCAGGAACAGGTTAACATGTTGCTGATGCACAGGGTGACTACATAGAAGTGTATTACTAGTATCATGTTGGTAACAGTACAGTGTGCTGATATGATTGTGTGTATATCCCAGCATGCCTGATGCAGTAACTATATGACTGTCCTGAATTGTTATCTACACCCATAGTAAGTACCATAGTGTAACAGCTGCACATTATTGCATACCGGTGGTAAGGATGTCAACAGATAGCCACATACAGAGGTAGCACAGGGGAGAAGGTAATGCAAGTAGTGATACGCAATGATGGACATGTACACTAATGGTGGCATGTTGCCCACAACGACTATGCAATGTGGATGTTTGCACATGTTGATATGTGTGCAGTACCAATTTAATTAAATTAAATTAAATATTAAATAATATCAGTTTTACCATGGACATCTGAGCTGTGCATTCCTGGGTACATGTTTATAGTGCCTGCATATTTGCACTGTTACCTACTGGAAGTGGTACCCCTTCTTTGTTGTACAATGGACTACTTCCAGCCCTGCTTACTGTAGCTTTGTTTGCATGCATGTTTGCTTGAGGTTCCCTGGAACACTGATTCCACCTGCAATGCAGATTTACAGAGCTTCTGTGGATTCCTAGTGACATCTGCATAGCGTACTATACGTATGTCAATGTCTCACTTGACAGAACATCACTGTCTGTCCTGTTCGCATGTACGTTGCCTGTGACACATTGCATATGACTTACCTGGCATTTACCTATGTGTGCAGTCATAAATGCCAGCGCTATGACATCAGTAGCAGTACACCCACACATACTCACCTTCAGTATGTTGTCCCCCATTGGCCCTATATGTTGGTAATCACCATGGCAATCACACTACTATGGTAGCATGTGCAAAGGTAACCTGTGAATCACCTCTATGGTCCAGTTGTGGTATATGTGAGTCATGTGGCAATGTCACAGCTGCCACATGTATGTAGTCAACCCTCTCCCCTGGCCAGGAACGTAAAACACATGTGTGAGATGCAACCACATAGCCAATCTGGGGACTGAGCACTCTGAACCCAGTACTGCCATACCCTGTCAGGTTGCATGACATACTACAGTGACTACAATACCAGTCTGACATAGACCTGCACTGACAGCAATCCGAACACACGGGGGCATACTTGGAGCCTCAGAATAGCATCCTGCCTGAGCATCACACACCTCCGCAGCTGGCACACAGGCATACATTAAGTCGGAACAGAGCACATGCCACACATGGCACACACATCCCATGTGCCAAACACTCACAGCCTGTAGGGCTACACAACACATCTGCTACAGATGTGTCAGGTACCTCTCTTGGCTGGTGCAGTGGGGTCCCGCTCAACAGGCTGTACATGGTGAAGGTCACAGTGATATGCCCGTGGAGCACTATGGTCCACCTCATAACACATGCATACAGGTCAGTCAGAGGCATGGACACATATGACTCAGTCATTGTCCATGCCACTATGGATGACCTGAGACGTACCTCCCTGGACTACATGATAGGGAACATAGAAGGGCTCTCTCAGCATGTGGCATGGGCTGGTATGAGCCTGACCTTGGTTGCCATCATACCCTCACCAGGTATGCTACCACAATATGTAGGAAGGGTGTTCTATGTCTACATTCTGCTCAATCTCCAATGTCATTCATAGGGTATCCAATGGCTGTCAGCATGTGGTTACATGCTAGGGAAGCCACAATGATTTGTGAGGGGCAGCTTGCACATGTCACCCATGGGCCATTGTATATTGGCGAAGCCTCTTGATACACACATAGTGCCTTTGCTGCAGGGCACAGATTACATAGCCACCTCCATGGGTATCACATGGGATAGGACACTAACAGTAATGCTACACAAGACCAGCAGTGTACATCGCAAGATGCATGCACTGGACACTGTCCTCAGCGTGGTAAACTGCAATATCTGTGCAGTAACAGATTCCTGATTCACGGCTCACAGGTGCAACCCATCACTGCCAGGTTATACCTCATACCATGCCTGTTGTCCCCTACACATGTACCACACATGAACAGGGGGGAGGTATCTCAAGGCACCACAGATACACACACCTCCAGGTTGTTGGCACAGCACAAAGCATCAGGGCCTATCCATGTGCAGCTAACAGTGTGTTGGACTGCCTTCTGGTTCATAGCCTGGCACACACAACTCTCCCATACACAGGAAACCCACCTGTCCTCCCTAACAACACTGTGAATATGACGGTCTCTAGATATGTCTTTATATGGCTGGACTGCATCCAGCCGAACATTGTGTGTGAGCATTACTGTAGCTACAACACACTAGCTGAAAGGTTCCCAGCATGTAGTCACTGAATTGCAGTGGAACAACATGTTACCACTCCCACAACAGGTGGGAACATGCAGCACCTGTTCATCGACTACATGTAGACTATATGGCCCAGACCAGATGTGTATCCCCCACTGTTAGGATGGTACCATATACAACTCACACTGCATATACACATACCGCATGCAGCCCCTGCACAGTAAGACACAGTCATAACGTTATGCAGTGCAAATACCATTTATTCACTTGAGGAATGTGTCAGACATGGTAACTATTGAAGGTCACAGGTATATATGTGTATGTGTCACACACATACATCATGTGTGCATTGCCACTGCTGGTTTAAGCAATGTCATGCATTGTTATGAACAACAACCCACACATGGGCATTTTGTGTGACACAAACACACGTGGCAGTTTTGGGTTTCCAAAACATACCTATCTGTGCTCTGACAGTAGTAATAGACCCAGTAGCGTAGCGCACTATTGGCATTACCGGGCGATTAGCCCTGTTTGGCTGTACTGATAGTGTGGTGACATTACCTGTGTTCACTGGGGGAATATGCAGCATCTGGTGTATTGTAGTAGTTGCCAAAAGGAACTGTTCTCTCACACTTGCAATTACACACACCCTACTACCCCCCCCCACACACACACACTTGCAGGATTCATACCCCTACCTATCTATGTTATGACAAGTGAGAGAGACGCATTAGCGAAGCGCACTATTCAAATTACTGGGAGGTTCCTCTTCTCCGGCTGTACTTATAGGGTGCTGACATCATCAGTGTTTGGAAAGGGTAATGTGCATCATGTAGTGTGTTCTCCTGATTGCCAAAAAGCACATATCTTTCATACAGAATTGCACACACACAAACTCCCCTCATCCAAACACACACACTTGCCATTTGCAGGATTCAAACCCTTCTCTAACTATGTTATGACACTTAAGAAAGACGCATTAGCAGAGCGCGCTATTTGAATTACTGGGAGGTTTCCTTTCTCCGGCTGTACTTATAGGGTGCTGACATCATCAGTGTTTAGAAAGGGGAATGTGCATCCTGTAGTGTGTTCTCCTAGTTGCCAAAAGAGACATTTTTTTCATACAGACTTGCACACACAATAACCCCCTCCACACACACTGGGCATTTGCAGGATTCAAACCCCTCCCTAACTATGTTATGATACTCGAGACGGACAATTAGTAAAGCACGCTATTCGCATTACTGGGAGGTTCCTCTTCCCCTGCTGTACTTATAGGGTGCTGACATCATCAGTGTTTAGAAAGGGGAATGTGCATCCTGTAGTGTGTTCTCCTAGTTGCCAAAAGGGACATTTCTTTCATACAGACTTGCACACACACTAACCCCCCTCCACACACACTGGGCATTTGCAGGACTCAAACCCCTACCTAACTATGTTATGACACTCAAGAAGGACACATTAGGGGAGCGCACTATTCACATTACTGGGAGGTTCCCCTTCCCCTGCTGTACTTATAGGGTGCTGACATCATCAGTGTTTAGAAAGGGGGGATGTGCATCCTGTAGTGTGTTTTCCCAGTTGCCAAAAGGGGCATTTCCCTCACACAGACTTGCACACACAACAACCCCGCTCACCCACTGAGCATTTGCAGGGTTCAAAACCCTACCTAACTATATTATGACACTTGAGGGAGACGCATTAGCAGAGCGCGCTATCCGAATTACTGGGCATTTATTTTGCACCTGCAGTATTTATAGGGTGCTGACATCATTATTTCTACAGATGTATGTACATCTAGTACTACCTGTCAGGTGGGGGATAGCATATATATGCATTTGCAGCCACCTACTTCAGGGTCAGATATGCACATTGCACTGGCAGGTTATGTTCTATACCATGCTTTGTGACCACAGGACCTGTAACACACAACACAACCAGTCCAGAACACCCCTCCCACATCCAGGACACACACTTTGCTTCCCTGGGAACAGTGCCAGGATATGCAGGTGTTCACATACACCATTCCAGTTGTTAACGTTAGGTACAGGCATATTGTGTGTGGGAACTACTCAGGCCTCTACAACATTACCCTACAGCCACTACAATTTGTGAGTCCATGTGCTATGGCAGCACCACTCACCACAGCCACATGGGGGAATACATATTGCACCTGACCATCTGCAACATGGGTACTCACTGTTCCACACCAGAGGTAGACCACCATTGTTGATATCTGACCATACCCACCTTTCCCTGGAAATCCATATCCCATCCACACCCCCAGGCAAGGTTGTCACTGCAAACAAACTGTATTTATCACAAGCAGACTTTACACTTGTGAAGACTGGGGTGGAAGACTTCAAAGGACCCATGCTGGGGGAGTATACTGGCCACTCTGCATAATCCTTGACAATTGCATTCTATGAGCATGTGGAAGGTTTGCATTGATCATGCTATCCCAAATATACCCATGACTGCTCCACAACAGGACACCTGTCAGGTGTACACCAGCCATATATGAGCTGTCCAACAGACAGAGTGAGCTAATACATTGCAGAGCAGTAGCCCACAGAGGGAGGACATCTCTGAACAGTACCAGCACGACACTTCAATCCCACATAATCATCACGACACAGTGTTGACAGTGAAATTGCCCAGACAATGCAGATAAGGCTCCCCTCAGTCTGTTATTGATGCCCACTTACTGTTAGAGGTCCTCAGCAACCCTCTTCCAGCACACACCAACAACATGGATGTGGCTTAGCACATTCAAACCCTGGGATCTCCACTGTGTCCCTGCTTCACAGAGGCACAGCACACTAGCCTCACACGATGCCTTATGTGACCTACTTTACAGTGGCACAGAAGCCTACTGTACTGGGGAGACAGACACCAAGCACACTCTGGCTAAGCTGTCATTCCTTAGGGCAAACAGCCTTGTGTTGACCTCTACACCCATATGTTTAATTGTCTGATGCACATTATTTGTTGCTGATAAACTGTTTGCAGGTCTTTATTGCCATAGCATTCCCTGTTTGTATGAACAACGTGTGTATCTGTGGAAGATGTTTGCATATGGGAGGGATCCACTATATCACGTATGTCTCTGTAGTCATTTAACTGTGTGCACCTGGCAGATTGCTGTAATGTGGTTGGTTCCTGGAATAACACGTACACATACCAGATATGTGTGGCCAACTGCTAAACTGTGATTTGGCCTAAGTGTGTGACCATGCCCAGTTCAGCCTTCCCATGGCATGTTGTCTGACATATGTCTCATTTATCAAAGTGTGCGAGCATGCCCAGTGTGTGCTTTCCATATGTTGAACTCTGCAGCCCACCACATTTGTGGATGTGTGTGAACTTCAACAATATCTCCCGTTTATGGTTGTGTGTTGTGTGTCATGTTGTGTAGTTACTGTCCAACTGCTTTGTGTGTGAACACAACAGGGATTATACTGTGCTTGCAGGGTTTGCATGGGATACTTTGCATACAGTTGTCAACATCCTTTCATACTGACCTAACACTGTAGTACCGTATAGTGTACTGGTTCAGTACTTTCACTGTGGTGGACAGTATACTGGGCTTTAGTCCTATCACTGCTTTACATTTCCATAGTGAGCACAACAGCCTGGTTAGGGGCCAGTTGTGCACATCTGACCATGTAGCATTATGTTCAGATACGAACTACTTATACCAGGCTTGTCCAACATTGGTAGTGTATTCCACAACATAGGTGTACATTGGCAAACAGTAGCGATGTGCCCTAGGCCATTTCTAATGCTAGTCAGAGAGTGTGTTTGTCCTTCGACACACATTGTAAGTGAAGTTTGCCATAACATATGTCATGGTTAGTATACTGTGCCTCTGTCTACGTATGACATAACAGTGCTACCCAGGGTAAACCTACTATCTCCCATCCACTCATCACGATTCCTCTTGAGGTGAATCGATGAGTGACTCTATGGATAACCTGTACTGGGAGTTTACTCATGAGTGGGGGTGGCTTCTGTGTTATGGATCATGCAGTACAGCTTGTCCTATGTATGTGCATAGCTCACTGCCCTTCAGATTGTACAAGGTGCAATATGTTCATTGATTCCAGCTTGGACATGGCTTTATACATCAGGCACAGCTTGCCTCTGGGTGGGCAGTAGGGCAGTGTGTGTGGAGCTGCAGTTTGTTTAATCAGGCAACACATGGCATCTGTTCAAGCTCTTTGATACTCCTGGTGAGGTACTGTTGGGGACTTTACAGTTGATGGAGGTGTCTGCTGAGGTACATTCCACAGAGGCTATTGTAGTCAATTGTAACGCTGATGATGGATGACTGCAGAGCCACAATGACCTCCCCTTATCTAGATCTGACAACCTTCATGATTACGTGGGTATATGGTATGTTTCTGTGAACACTACAGCCACATGTTTGTCCAATGCAGGATATCTATCACCTTGTGTCCCCAGGTCTCTCATTACATGTTAGGTACGTAATGGGTTAACACCTATGTGGTAATTGGTGGGCACTTACTGTATATCCACGGGGGTTGACTATACACTTTTCTGCAATTAGCTTGCTGACATGGCTATGGCACCAGTTGTCTGTTTCTATGTGGCCCTTTTGTGGGATGCTTGTGTCAGCTGGAGGGTCAGATATGGTGGGCAGTTTGTAGTCCTCTGCATACATGTTCAGACACAGTCCTTCCATGTTGGCCTGTACCTATGGGATATATATACCAAACGAGGGAGGTCCCAGGTCCAAGCCTTGTGGGATGCCACTTATATCTGCTTTGTAGTCTGACATGGCTGCAGCATGTCTGACCATGTCAGTTCTGTCCTTGGTCTGGTTTGCAACCCCTCTACTGACATAGGGGTTTATATTTAAGCTGGTAAGCATATCTATAATGAACACGTAGGGTATTGTATGGAAGCATTTGCAAGGTCCAGCTATGCTGTGTGGACCACATTGCCCTCATCAATGACCTTAATGACTGTTTCAAATGAGTCAAAAATGTTTAGGGGCAGGATCTGCACTTAAGAAAGCCACACTGGGTAGAGTCCAGTGTCAGTAGGTCCCCAATATCTTTATGTCTGCGGTACATGCTGATCCTTTCCATAGCTGTGCAGACCAAGCTTGTCAGGATTCTGGGGTGGTAGTTTGCAGTATCCATTCAGGCAACACCTTTGTTGAGAAGGACCACTGTTGTTGTACACTGCTCTTTGGGTACATATCCTGTGGTAAGGCTGACATTGAGCAGTAGTGTGATTTGGCATTCCATTCTTCTTGGAGTCCATGTTGGACTCAGCCCAGGACACCATCTCATACCATTGCTGCTGTGTGTTTTGCTTTGTAGATGCTGGCTGTTACCTCAGCATCTGCAATGTCAGGGGGCCATCAGTCTGCTTGGATAGATATTTTGCATTCTGAGGGGGGGGGGTTGCACTGCACCTGTCAGGTTGTATGTTGGCAATATGTGTGTGTGTTTGGTATGTTGTTTGTAATATTTGTGTGATTCAGAGCATATCTGTGAATTCCCAACATGGTTCCTACCATCAGTTGAGTAAGCCATGGGATTATCCTTAGTGTCCTGTACAATTTGTATCTTCATAGGTTCATACTAGGCTATCCACCCTAGGGCATTTGTAAGCCTAGCCAGAGTGTGTGTGTCTTTCGCCGCCCCTTGCTATGTGAATATTATGGCCATTTATGATTTACTTTACTGTGCCTCTGCCTGGACGTGACACAGTGAAGACCCCCAGTGTACATCTACGATCATCCATCCACTTGGCAATATTCCTGTTGAGGTGTGTCAGTGAGTGGCTCTGCCTAACATGGAGTGGGATTCTGTTCCAGGGTGTGGGGAGCCTCTGGGTTATGTATCTGTCCCTCCAGCACATCTTATTTCATTATGTGTTGAGGTTGACATCTGTCACTGTCACAGCTCCAATGGCTTTGATTTTTCTGGGGTGGAACATGTCCATTACTCCTGTGTTGGACATGGCCTTGTACAACAGACATACAACGCCTCTGTGTAGGCAGTATGTGACTGCATTCAGCTGGGGTGTCTACAGCCAGGCAGCATATGACATATATTTGAGACCCTTTATCCTCTTGGTGAGGTACCTTTAAGGTCTTTCTAACCGCTGCAGGTGTCAGGTAAGGTACATCCCAAATGAGGCATTGTACTAGATTATGGGTCTGATAAGAGAACAGTACAGGGGCACAATGACCTCTGTTGACTTAGATGTGAATCCTTTCATGATACGGTGTCCAATATAGACAGTCTTCCTAGCCACATTGGCAATGTGAGTGTCACATAACAGGTTACGGTCCACTTGTGTCCCTAGGTCCCTGATTACTCCTTCCATACATAATGGTTTACCACCTATGTGGTAATTTGTGAGTACCTTGTTTGGTATTTGGTGGGACATTCATACTGTCCAGTGTGTTCAGGACATCTGGGTGGGGTTCCTGTGTGTGAGAGTGTGGTCTGTAGCATGCTACAGACTGTACAGCAATTTTGACTACAGTTAGGTGCACATGGGTGGTCTCCGATGCTTCGTGCATTGTCGGTTACCTGGACGTATGGGTGTCTGTGCTGCATATGGATACTCCCCCTCCTTTTATGTTTTGGTCCAGGTTTTGGGGCCATAACGCATGATATGAGGTATAACCTCGTAGTGCTGGTGTGCTGTCAGTAGGCTTGCAGCAGGTTTCTGTCACTGCACAGACATCGATGTTCTCCATACTGGGGAGGGCCTCAGGAGCATGCATATTGCGGTTTACACATCTGGCATGGGTCAGCATTACCCTCATGTTTCTTATCACTTATGTTTTCTAGGGTGGTGGGTTAGTCTTTTCAGCCTTGCCTACGTACGGCTCTATGGAGGTGGCAAAAGCCTTATCCAATATCCAGACTCCCAGGGGTAACAGGTGCTAGCCATCCCTGGAACAGCAGCATGGCTTGTCATGCATGACATCTCAAGCAGACAGACATTAGATCCTCTTGGACTGACAGCTGTAATTGTGCCACCTGTTAAAGTTGATAATTCTGCTTTTGTACTGTGGCATCATTCATGGTGAGGGTAGGATGCTGCAAACGGCCAGTGTCATACCGGCTTGGAGTACATACTCAGTGAGCTCATCCATGTCTCTTTTCATGTAGTCCAGGGAGGTACATCTCAGGTCATTCACACCAGCATGGACAATGACTGCATCATATTTCTACTTGCTTTGGGGTGACCTGCGTACTTGAGTTATGTGGCGTATTGTAGCAACCTACAGGCAGCTTACTGTACTCTTTCCCTTGTTCAGTCTGGTGAGTGGGACAGCAGTGTGTCTGCCTATAGAGTCACCTATTACAACTGTATCAGGCATGTTGTTTCTCCTTCTGTCCTGAGACTGTTTGGCACACCAGCTTTGTGTACTATGTGTTGCATGTGCTATGTTTGGAGGTTGTGGTTACTTGGGGGTCTGCTTTGGAGGCCTCTGTTGGTGTGGTGTGTTTGTAATTAGGGCCTCCGGGAATGTTTTTCTGTGTTTATGTGTTTGGTTTACAGTTGTGATAGGTCTATGTGGGACTGGGTTTGTGGTGTGTGTGGTTACCTTCTCCTCCTGACTAGTTTTGACAGTACTGTGTTGAGGGAGCTCAGCCTCCGGTTTGGATAAATGGTTGCATCTCTCACATATATTTGTATTTATTGGGGGGTGTTGAGGGTTGTCTGTGTACTTGGAGCAGGTGTAACATTGCCTCAGGATTCACAGATTCTACTTGTTGTAGCTGGCCTTAGTGGATTGTATGTGTGGACATATTTTATTGCCATACTACTGATCAGTGATTACTTCCCTTATTATGTTTGCTATATCATGTAGTAGCTTCCTCATTCTCTTGCATGGTTTGGTAATGGCTGGAGTCCAGCATGCCAGATGCCTGCGTGTATGGCATTGTGTCTTGTTGTTATTTGTGATTGCATAATCCAAGCATTCCTGGCTGTGTTCATGGAATGCCTGTATAACAGGTTCTGCGGTGTGTCCCATAATTTGCACCTGCACAGGGCCTTTAATGGATTCCACATCAGTTTGGAGGGGTGCAACCTATGCTTTGCACATGTTTTTCACTGTGGTGTTCTGGCCAGGGACTGTGGTCAGGATGTGTATATCCGGTGTGATTACTCTATGGTCTGGTCTTACCAGTGAGGGATACACTTCTCATCTTGCCATCCAGTACCCATGTTGCTGATTATCACATCCAGTATGCTTACCCCTCTTGTGGGAGTGTTACGTTGTTCCTGGGCATTTTGGTTTATGGATTCTAGGAACTTTTCTCCTACAGTGTTGGTGCTAGTATAATGCTCCCAGTGTATGTCTGGGTATTTTCAGTCAACCAATATAATGTGGTTTGGGGGGCTTGATATAGTCATGTATTCCAACATAGGCCAGGTGCAGTTCCTGGTGTTAGGATGGTAGTCTGTAGCAGGCTATATACTGGGAAGCAGTTTTAGCCACTGTTACTTGACCATGGCTAGTCCATGCTGCTTCTTGTTGTGGTACCAACATGGGGGTGTGGTTATCCTTGACAATTATTGCTAGTCACCCTCCTTTTGTAGCTTGTTCCATGTTTTGAGGCTGTACAGCACAGTATGAGGTGTAACCTGGTAGTGTTAGGGTGCTGTTGTGAGCCTTGACCCAGTTTTCTGTTACAGGACAGATATCAACATTCTCCATACTGGGTGCATTTACACTGCACGCATCTTGCTGTTTAGACTTCTGGCATTGGGGAGAATTACATCTAGGTTCTTATCCCTTCTGGTATCTATGGAGGTGGGTTTGTGTTTTGAGCCTTACCTATTCAGGGCACGCTGTGGGTACTGACAGCCTTTGCCAGTATCCATGAGGCCTGGACTGATAGGTGCATGCCACCCCTAGCAGGTGGTGCATCATGTCATGCTCAGCATGTCATCCCAGGCTGGCACACATTGGCTCCCCTTTGACTAACTGCATTACTTCAGCCAATTATTGCAATTGATAATCCCATCGCCATATTGTGGCTTCATGCTTGGTGAGGGTGGATGTTAGTCAGGGTTCTCAAGTGTACATATAGTACATGGTGTTACATTACTTAACACATGGCATTCATGCCTCAGGTGGTGCTGCAGGACTGCCTCTGTCGGATGCACATATTACACTCCCTGTACATGTTTGAGAGCAGGTTATGTCATTTTAGGCATCCATGTTATTATATGAGTGAGTCAGAGAGGGGTATCATTCCCAGGGTTCCTACTGAGCCAGTGTATGTGCTATGCATTGCCTCTTTGCCAAGGCCAGGGCATATTGGGCATGCCTCCTTCTGCCTACTGGGGCAGGCTCAGGTTGTTCCTCCTCTGAGTCACGCTCTGCCTGTGATGGCCTTGGCAATGGTGGGGGGCTGTTTGGCCCAGCCCTATGCTGGTCCTGCTGCAGCTGTTTTTGCAAGATCATATTATGTAGCATAGCACATACCATGACAATTTGGGTACATGTAGTTGCTGAGTACTGCAAGGCTCCACCAGATGTGTCCAGACACCGGAACCATGACTTGAGCAGCCCAAACACATGCTCTATTACATTACGTGTTTGTGCGTGTGCCTCATTATGGCGTTCCTGTTCAGGTGTGTGCGCGTTTCTGATGGGTGTCATCAGCCACGGCTCCAGTGCATAACCTGCATCCTCCACTAGGTGTCCGTGTGGGATGTCCCCATTGGCAAATGTCTGGTACAGCTGCGTCAAATGCCAGATATGGGAATCATGGTAGCTCCCAGGGCAGCCAGCACACACATTCATTATTATGCCTTGGTCATCACACACAACCTGGCAGTTGATGGAAGGGAAGCCCTTGCAGTTAATGTAGGCCCTACCCCACTCACCGGCTGGTGCTTTGATGCGTATGTGCGTGCAGTCTATTGCACCCACTACCTCAGGGTATTCCGATATTTGCTGGAAGAGACGCATATTACTGGCCAATACCTCACGGGCATTGGGGAAATATACATGATCACCGACATGTGCTGACATGGCATCCAGGAACTGGTGCAGTACCCTGGAGGCTGATGCCTGTGATATCCCCATCATATCACCAGTTGGTCTCTGGAAGGTACCTGTTGCTAGTATTCTTAGGCCAACACATACCTTGGTTTCCACTGGGATGGGCTCCCCTCTGTTGGTTCTGTGTGCAAGGCGTGGCCTGCACAACTCGACAATTTGCTGCAGGAGGTCTCTGTCCACTCTATAGCACTCTACTATCTCCAGCTCATGTAACCCATGGTAGGTGACCCTGGGCCTGTACACTCTTCTCCATCTCCTCACTGTGGGTTGTCTGGCACCACTGCATTGTCACCACCCTCAGCAAGTCGCCTATGTCTCCTTATGACAGCTATGGCAGCCCCTAGCATTTCTGCTCTGAGTTCAGCTTTTTCAGTTTTCACTTCTAATAGCTTACTCCTGTCTTGCAGTGTCTCTTGAGAGATACATCCTGCACTGCTGTTTGCAGAGTTTTAAGTGCTTGGCTGAGCTACTATTCTGCCTGTGTAATTGCCTGCTTCTAATTGTTTTCACCTGCTAGCTCCAGCAGTATTCCCTGCTAGCTTCCTACTAATTCTGTTGCTTCCTTTTTCCTTTCTGTTTCCTCGGGGGGAGCAACGTGCATACCAGCAAAAACACGCTCACAGTGGCTTACACGCGCGCACACATGCTTACACGGTTCGGAATCTGCTTATTCGGGTTAAAACGCGTGCACACCAGCGCAAACAGTGTTACAACTCTGCCAACAGGCTCCCACATGCTCAGTCTGCCCTACACGCACGCACACTAGCGCAAACAGTCTTCAAAGTCTACCAACATGCTCCCACATGCTTAGTCTGCCTTACACGTGCGCACACTGTCCTACCTGCGTCTCATGGTGTGCACACCTGCGCATGCATGCCCAGCAAGAAACTTTGGTGTAAGTAACAGTGTACACCTTCCATTTCTTGAATTTCCCATGCTTATCTTGTGGCACTCCTCTTTCCATGATCTGTGTCTGACATCTGTGATGTAACACTGACCTCCAATGAACTGCATTTCTTTCTACCATTCCCCCCTGTGATGTCACCTATCTCCTACTCTATTCCTCCCCCTTATGTATCTCTTACACTACTCATAATGTGCTCATTTGCTATGTGACTGTGGGATTCAGTATCCTAACCCTCATTTACATCAGATTGCCTACTAATGCTTAGTTACATGTCTTAGACTCAGCTTCCCCCCTTAGCAACCACTAAACGGTGGCCATGTTGTTTTTGGACTGCTGGTCCCTGCATTGTAAATCCATGTATTGCATAAAACCCACATTTGTGGGTTTATAACCTTCATTTTTATGTTTTATGCAGCGCAGCCCGTTTGCGCGGGGCTGCGCTGCGTTTAAACACCGGCGATCGCCGAAAAAAAAAATATTTTTTTTTCATATTAGCATCGGGGTACCTTGCCAATGGCCACATATTTGGCCATTGGCATGCTGCCTGACACATATGCACCCTTTATTTGGAGCTGACATGGCTCCATTGTGATTTTTGCAGAAACGTACTCAGTTGTCAACTGAGTACATTTCTGCAGCTAAAACGGCTCATACACGGGCTGCTATCTGTTTCGTGGATCGCTACTCTACCTCATTTGCATGCCTTTCGGCTGCAAGTGAGGTATTTAGCATATCCACGCCCAGTCCGTGTAAGAGACGTTTTAGCTGGTCTCTTACACGGAGTTTCGGGCTGTTCCTGGATCGCGAGGCTTGCATGGAGTCTTACACGTCTCTTACACTCCGTACAAGCCTTTGTGAATCCTGCCCTACATCTATATGGGATACAGTTAAGGTCAACTAATTAGATGTTAAAATTTACAAATCTTTCAGTACATTTAGTTCTAAATTCACCATTTATAGAAAGCCAAATTATTGTAATAGTTTTTTTTACACTTTTTTAGCCAACATACAGTTTGGCAAAATAAAAATCTTATGAAAAGGTAATTTATAAGGCTTTCAAGAGATAATGAAGATATAGTATTTGTGAATAAGTTTGAGATATTGAGGAATATGTTTTTGGAAAAAGGTATCCCCCGATTTTATTGAGACACTCATCAAACGTGTTGAGACAGACATAAAACTAATTTCAGTAATTTTTATCTAAATTTAATGGAGCTATAAGTTATGGATAAAGAAAAAAAAGGACAGTTCTTGAGATTCATTAACAATCATGTGGGCCTCGGGCTAAGCATACACGATTTAGGCATGTTAGCATGATGAGCAGCAGAGTTAATTCTAATATACATGCTGCTCATCACGCCTACAGTTTGCAAGCACCTCTTTATGGCCAGTAATCATGTCTGTGGCCATGGATAGGTACTTACAAGCATAGGCACAGAATGTGAACAAAATGGCTTGCCTATGGGCAATCCTATGATACAGGCACATGCTTTAGCCAAGAAGTATTAAGAGCAAGTACACTGAAAGAATTCTGAAGGAGGGGAAGAAAAATGGGGTAACTGTGCACAAATATCATTGGTTGTACTGCAGAAGTAATTAAGGAGAGGTGGGGAAAGTATACTCATATACTACAGGGATACTGCTCAACCATACTCAAATTCCTCGGTATTTACCAATTTTGAGTGCAAAATAATGAGGTACCACGAATTTCCAAGTGGCCCCTTCAATTCCTGATTTATTTTTTTATTTACAATGTTAAGTTATAGCTGACATCATCACATGTCACCAGCATATTCTGCACCATCGTTAATGTGCAGTGGCACATGCAATGACATCAGCTTTGTGAGGCAGTGCCTGACTGCCTGTCAGACTCGGAAATTTGGTTGGGGGTTTCATACCATGAATGAGTGGCAGAGGGTATGAATCGACCACACAAAGGAGCAGGAAGAGGCCAGGAAGTGGAGAAGTGTTTGCTTGAAGGGGAGGCTAGTTTGCTGGATTTAGCAGTTTTGCAAATGACGGGCTGGAAAGGAACTTGCTGAGTTCTTCAGTTCTAGCACTGGTCATAGTGACTTTTCCATCTCCAGAGACTGTTTTTCTCTGGTGACCCAAGCGGTCAGCCTGACAGATTTTTCACTGCCACTTTCAGTTCTTCTTTCAGTCAGCCAAATAATGGACAGCAGTGTGTAGCTAACCTGGGTCGATATTAGATCACCGACTGCTTAAAGAAGCAAACGGTGATTAATCGACCCTATGTAAGCAAAAGCTTACAATCTTGAACAGCCAGAACAGCAATTTTTTTTTCCTAGGGAAAAAAATTGCTGTTCCAAAACACATACACACAACACAAGCACACCAAACAAACAGCAATCCACACACATACACCTAAAATCTTGCAACTAACCCTACACTAAACTATACGCACACCACTAACTATCCACTTACCTTAACCCAAACCCTAAACCTAGGGTTCATCACTATTGCACACTCACCTCACCCACTCCCTAACCCTAACTCACCTAACCCACCCTAACCCTCATGTCCACACAATCGCACACATACCTAACCCACACCCAAACCCTAACTCATCTAACCCGCCCTAACCCTCACATCCACACAATTGCACACTTACCTGAACCCGGCCCGTAACTTTCCACCACAGCGCTGAAAATACCGAAGCAACAGAAACAGACAACCAAAATCTTTCCCTAGGAAAGAATTTGGGTTTCTGTTGCTTTGATATTTTAAGCTTTCGCTCCGTAGGGTTTGATGTTAGAACATTTGAAGATGTTAAACCTCAATGTTCTAATATAGACCCGCTAAACTCTGTTGTCAGCATACTCGAGTCAATAAAAAAAAAAAACAGGATAAACTGAAGACTACTTTATGTTTATGCAAACAAAAAGAGAGAGATTTTCTGCAATATTTTAAGGTAAGAGTGACTTGGCTAGACTTGTTTCAGGGAAGGGGTGGCAGTCATGTCCAATCCACTGCTCTCTGCTAAAGTAAATGTGTATACAGACCTTATCTTGCACCATTTCTAGTTGTGGGTAGTGTGCTGATCCTCATTATAAAAATAGATATATCATACTCACCATGTGAGACAAAAAAGTTCCTAAACATTGAAAGAGGGGACGTGCTGCTGCAACTGACTGTTATCTGCAGTCCCAGTTGCTGTATTAAATGAGTTAAAAAATGGAACTGCAAGTTTTTAAAATTGGTAGAAATGAGTTTTGCAATATTGCAGTTCACCTAAGGAAAGGAAAATGGGAATGAGGCAGGGTACTCTGAGAAAAAAACAAAAAAAACAGATATGTGAGCAGGAATCAACTGTGAAGTCACAAAGTGGATGACAACATTTACATTCGGTCCAAGGCAAATAAGTACGTTTTGAGCTCCTACGCTATCTGTTTAAGTTTGAAAACAAGAAACATTCCTCTTAATGATGTTCTCCTGAGAGCTATGTTGGGATAGGGAAGACAGACGTGAAGGAGTAGGACCAGAAGTGACATCACAAGGTTGGCTCTACACTACAATAAGGGCATTACTTTTAAACTTTGGCCCGAGTCACTTTTCTGTTTGATGGCACGATGGTACTAAATGTGTCTATGGCACATTCGTTACAGAAAGAATTCGGTGACGTTAATCAGTTGTCAAGGTATAATAACATAGCTTATAGTATTTTTATTGTTATTAGAGAATGTTTAAAATATGCCTTGAAAAAAGGGTTGGTTTTGCTTTGTGTTGGGCCTTGTTTGCAGTTGATTTTACAATAAAATGTGTTATCTTTGCCTTGTTCTTTTGGACTAATTCTTTTATAGCAAGAATGCTTAACTGTTAAATTACATAAATGTAGAAATTAAGTTTTCTGGTTACACAATTCAGGTTGAGAAGGTGGGTGTCATAAAACAGTATTGCTTTCTGAATTACGTTTGAAGTGTATACTTTTTTTCTTATTGCGGTCAGATCATTGTTTATTTTAATCAGTGGCTGTTATTATATTATAGTAATTTGAAAAAAATAGATTTTATCCATGCATGCCTCTCAAGTACATCTTATTATGAGGAGTGCTCCTCACTGTGGGTCTTAAAAAGTCCATGTTCCTCAAAGTATCACATTGACAGGGTCTGTCACACACACATTCAGTGTTAGTTATTTTTTAACTGATATCCCTGGTAAATAGTACTGAAGCACATTAATTCACCCAAAGAACTTTTTATAAGTACAAAGTAGCACATTTCAACCATCCTGTGGTCTTCCTAGTTGAAGTTGATAGTAAGCTGTTTGGAGATGTTCCACATTTTTCCCATTTGTTACACATTTTGAGAGGCAGTGTTCCATACTTAGGAGATTGAAGGTTGAGAGCTGTGCATGAACATTGCAATGCTGATGAGTCAGTTTGGACTATTGGTTGATGAAGTACGTCAATTTGAGTGTTTGGGAAGGGCTGGTAAATGCATTAACATTCCTAGTCAGATTGAAAATTGTTTTCTTCTTGTGCTGTCATTGTGCTAAGTAAGCAGAATCACCTTTATGGGTATGACACAGTGCAGTATTCCTAGGGATATATTAATGTTTGCAGTTATGAGTATGCTTTTCAGAAACTACTATAAATGCCATCAAACCCCTCAAGTGTACTTCATTATGAGGAATGTTACACAGTTGCTAGAATAACAGGTTTTGCATTATTATGTATTTTCTTGAGAGAAATGAAGTCTGAAATTCAAATGTCTGCCATTATTTATTATTATTTCATAACTTCAGTCTTCATGTTAGTGTGTCACCCCTGCACTGGCCCAGTAATCAGGGAGCCTCAATCCTCAACAAAGGCAACAGTGGGGAATGTACACACTGGGGAGATGACAAGTACATACACAGTAAAGTGCAATTTCCCTTAAGAGCACAGAGAGATCACAGTCAGTCTGGGGTTGGTTTCTCCCTCTTTCTCCAGATCCCCAATAAGACTCCCCACTGGCACAGCTTTAAGGATGAGATCTCAGCTGAGTAGAAAAGCCAAAACCTCCAGCACCCTCTCTGTGCAACCAGTGCTTTGTGTCGCTGCCCAAGTAGCTGGCACACACACACACTTTGAGATTTGATTTATACACACACACACACACACACACACACACACACACACACACACACACCTGAGAAAGGCTGGCACAGGTTTACTAGCTATGTCCCCTTCTGCCCAGACTATAAGGTAGTTCCAGCTGTCACCAGGCAACTCTTTATCAGCTGTTCTAAAGCCATTAACAAAGGGTGTCCAGTCCTACTGTGTAATGTTACTATTATCCAAATGGCAGTCTGACCAAGAGCAAGGCTATTTAGCAGTGGCCTGTCACCATATAGATATGCAAGTACTCTAAGAGCTTAAATATCTCTCACAGATACCAGCCACAAAAATAGGTTTAAATATATTTAATAATAAATAAATAGTAAAAGAACAAGACAATATTCAGTAAGTAATCAGTTACATCAGAGTTCAAAATCACAGGAAATATTTAAAACAACATTGCAGGACAGTCTCAAATAAATAAAACATCTAAGCTATTATTTACTATATTCCTATCTGAATCTAAAAGAGTTACTATGCCCTAAAAACTTACAGTAAGGCAAGTGCAGAAGGTGGTGATGAGTGGATGTTTCTAGGTCAAAGACAAGATACAAATTGCACAGTCTCTCTCTGACAGAGTTCTTAAATTAATATCAAATATTACTGCTGGGTTAGGTTGGATGACATCACTTTTTGTCACCTGACTTTAGTTCTCAGGCTAAAGCCCCAGTGTTGCATTTGACAGCTCCCTGTGAAAAATGCATATCTCTCAGATGTTTGCAGATCCTGAAAGTCATAAAACAACAAAACACTTGCAAAACAACACAAACAGTCCCCTAGTATAGACTTCTTGTCTCCTGTTGAGTGAAGCTGAAAGATAACGTTTATAGCACAATTGTAAAACAATTTAATTTCAACTTATTTTTTTGAAGTTTTACAAGTTAACCTTCTATGTTCTAGTTTCTACTGTTAGAATATATACATTTGCACAGGTATATAGTTTATATGAATTTCCATCCTTTTCCAGTAGAGTACACTGTGGACACATCCTTGAAGCATAGTACTGTATGAACCCTGTTCAACAAACACTTCTGTACCTGTAGTTTAATATACACATAACCGATAGTACTAATACATTTGTCAGACAAGCATATGGATCATGTTGATATTCACAAATGACATATGATTATTTACAAAATTCGAGATAGCTGTGCTGGCAGTATCTCCTTCTGTCATACTTCTATATAAATCATATTAATATTCACAAATGACATAAAATTATTTACAAAATTCCAGATAGCTGGGCTGGCAGTATTTCCCTATGTCACAGTTGGTATCCCACAATTCCACTGGGTTCGGTTACATGATTATGTATAAAAATGTTATGTTAATAAGCATTATGAATTTTGGCCAGTTGTACAAACTTTTCATGGGCCTTTGTCAAGATTTTTGATCTTTCCAGGTTGACAGGTATGACTACAGGCAAATGTGCTGAAGTGTCAGAGAAACATTTCTAACATAAATCTTGCCATATTGATGAAATGATAATTAATATCAATAAAAATACGAGTCATGTACATAAGTAAAAAAAGACTTGTTAACAAAGGATGACAGAGGGATATGAAGCTGCAGTGTAACAAAGGGAAGTTAAGCAAGCAATAATGCCTGACAGGGTGTGTGTTAATGTGCAACTAATGCCTGGTGGAGGACCTCTACACCACTGGAAAAGTATTAATTACACATTAGCACACACCCCGGAGGGCATTATTGCACTTAGAGAATTTTTTTAATATATTTTTGATGTAAAATAGTTACTCCCTCTAATGTTTCATACTTGCTGTAGTATATGTTAATGGTGTTGAAGAAAGCATTTTTACATCCAAAATATATTAAAAAAAACAAAATAGTACTTAAAGAAAATACATAAGTAAGTAAAACACAACAATTGTACACATATAGCCCATTCTCTAATTGCTGGCAGAGATCATTCTCTCTTCACTCTCTCTCATACATGCTACCAGGGAATCGTTGATTCACTTTCGCACTTCAATCACTCACTCTCTCTCTCTCACATACACACACACACACACACACACACACACACACACACACACACACACACACACACACACACACACACAAACACACACATTCTCTCTGCTTTCATGTACACATTCATTCACACAAGATCAGTCTCACCCTCTTTCTCAATCTATTACAGTCTCCATCTGCTTTCATACACACATTCAGTCTCACTCTCTCTCGATCACTCTCACATGCAAACTCCTCTACTTACATATATGCATTCACTCACACATCACTTTCACTTTCTCTCTCACTGTCTAGATCTCTCTCTCTCACACACACACACAGACACACTCGATCAAGCGCTTTCTCTTATTCTCATACATGCATACAGTCTCTCACACATGCTTTATTTTTTTTATTTTTTTATTTATTTTTTTTTTACACTCGCTAACAGTAAAAGCAGTGCTTAGCGAGTGTAAAATAATGGTGGCCATCTTGTTTTCTGAGTCTGAGCTCCACGGCAGCTTGATATGCTGCTGTGAAGCGGTGGACTCATTTTTCTGTGGGCATTACTTGTACATTAATACCTTGCTGGAGAACTTTTGTTCTCAATGCAGTCATATAAAGTTTTCCTTTTTTTTTGGGAATTGAACAGCAAGTTAATCACTGTTGTATTCAAATCTCCTACTTACCTATTTGCAAATATTATAGCAATAACCCACGCCTGGGTGTGGGTAATGCTGGATTTACCCACGGTTGGTGTGGTTTGGTCACGAGGGCGAAGCCCGAGTGGCCACACAAAGACAACCATGCATAAATTTAGCATTACCCACACCCAGAAGTGGGGTATTGCTATTATACAATGACATTACTTAAGAAAATAAATAATTACTTTTCTTAAATAATGGCATTGTATAATGTCTCCTTGCTGCCCTTCCGCAGCTGTCTGGTATTCTGTGGCAGTTCTGATGTACTGTGTATGCGTATGCCTACACAGTACATCAGAGCTGTGGGCAAAAGCAACGGAGAAAGCAAGATCTCCGTTGCTTTTTACAAACTGTCTCGCTATGTTAAAGGAGTTTAACATAGCAAGACAGCTTTAAAAAAAGCAACAGAGAATCTCAGTTGCTTTTTTAAAGCTGTCTCGCTATGTTAAACTCATCAGCTGACCAATCAGCATGCACGTTTTTGAATATTAATGGGGGGTCATTGTATAATAGACAATAGTGCAAGAAATGCAAGTGCCACAGGAGAAGTCTGACTTTTAAAGTGTGAGATTGGTCTATAGGACGAATGGCGTCATTAGTGTGCTGCACAGAAGATGTGGTTGTGAAAGGTGGGATAAGGGGGTGGCAGAGACATCTAGAAGTTTAAAACATTGCTCTGGAGTAGAAGTTGATTAAGCAGAGCTGTGTTGAAGGAAATGCTCACCTGAATCAATACCCCCCCCCACACACACACACGTTTCTCACATTGAGCATCAAAACTCCTACCTATCAGGTTTCACAATCTATAAAGCACAGTATTAGTCATAAATGCCACAGGAAAAGTCTGACTCTTAAGAGGAGAGAGTGCAGTTTTGATAGGGTGACCTCATCAATGTGTTGCAGATATGATGTTTCTGTAAAAAAGTGGATAAGAAAGTTGTGTGCAAAGTTAAATTAATTCTCTTCTAGACAAGAGGAAACAGTACAAAGTGTTACACATATAAACAAGCAACCTCAGTGAGCATTGAACCTCCTAACTATTTAGTTATAGAATCTATAGAGCACAGTATTAGTTGCAAGTTCTACAGGAGAAGTCTGACTCTAAATGGGAGAGAGTGCATTTTTGACAGGATGAGCTCATCAATGTGTTGCAGAGAGGATGTTTCTGTAAAAAAAGTGTGCTAAGGGATCTGTGGGTAAAGATAAATGAATTCCCTTTAGGAGAAGAAATAAAGCACAAAGCATTACATACACACAAACACAAGTTCCCACATTAAGCATCAACCCTCTTGCTTATCTAATTCCACAATTTGTAGAGCACAGTATTAGTCATAAGCACCACAGGAGAACTCAAGTTGAGAGACTGCACTTTTGACAGGATGATTTATTAATGCGTTGCAGAGAGAATGCTTTAGTTAAAGTTGGAATAAAGCAGCTGTGTGCAAAGTTGAATGTATTCTCTGGGTAAGTGGATTCAGCTCCAAGCATCTCTCTCACACACACACACACACACACACACACACACACACACACACACACACACACACACACACACACACACACACACACACACACATTTTACAAGTTGAGCATCAAACCTCCACCCTGTGTAGATACACAATCTAGAAAGCATAGTATTAGTCACAAGCATCATAGGAGAAATCTGAGTTTAAGTATATGAAAAAAGAACATTTTTACTTGTTGAAAATCCACTGTTCGCAACAGATGGTACTGTGCATCACAGATTTTGGAAAAAAAATGCATATGTGTGCACAGGACAATGTAACAGCACTGTGATTGTCCCATGTAATTGCATATTTCTCTACTAAGATTTAGATACTGTGCTTCATGTACATTGTGTTACAAGGAGCATGTACCTGTTTCACAGTAGAGAACACCAAAGAAATTCACAGCTGTAAACCATTGGATTGCCAATCAAACTTTCCTGCAACTTCATTCTGTGGTTGCACACTTGTCTTGTGTCATACTTGCACAATGTGCATTGACAAGACAAACAGACAATTCCTTCTTAGAAGAGTGAACTGCAAAATAACAGTGATGGATTTTGTATGAATAGGTTAACCAAAATGGTAACACAGTTGCAAGTGTAACCATCGGAGAGCATATCTACATCAACTGACTGAATTAATTGTGTCAGCATCACTCTGAAATCCAGATAACGTGTTGGCAGATTTAATACAGACATACAGACATGCAATCTAAACAAATAATTATTTTATTTCCTTTTTTTATTGTACTCTTTGCCAGCTGTGCAGTGCTGCCAAGCTAAATTGCACTGCTGATGGCAAAGTGCTAGTGCATGTGTAATTATATCGTAAAGTGTTGAACTTAGAATAGGAATTAGCAGTAATCTATGATGCGCTGTGCCAATGTTTGCATAAAGAAGAATTATACACATATGACCCTGTGTTAACCTGATGGACTACAGAAATGCCATGCGTTGTAGTCATATGTCAGATGTCATCATTCATACATTTGTCATGGCAGTTGCATTTAGTAAATCTTTATATGTGTGCTACAGGTGTAGTATGAAATACATGTGGGACCAAGCATGTTATTACTGGTGGAAGCATGGGTTATGACAACACTTCTGAATCATAGATATTTATTGGATGACACAATATTGGGGGGAACAGTTGAACAGCTGATGGCAGAAATCCACAACAGAGACATAATACAGTAGTCCATGTGTCATTTATTCACATATGTATGTTGTGTTACTTTTTTGATGTATCAGCATAATGTTTCAGGCATGATCTGTACAAGACAGGCATCACAATAGGGAATAGGCTCATTAATATTGCAGCAGGAAAATGTTGTGCTACGGAAAGGTGTAACTAATATTTACAGCCACAGAAGTCATGCAAAACATTCTAAATCATTTCTTTATCCATCTGGATTTGAACTTTTACACCATTCCAAGAAAAAAACATTTATACCTGGGTATTTTCTAAGTACACTATATAGGAAGTCATACTTCTTAAAGTTCATGTTTGATGCAGATTTCAGAAAACAAGCATGTATGCATTCATCTTCATTACCCTACTGCCCACTATAATCTGTACATCTAACTCTTCAGCTTGTTGAAAAGTACATTAAACTGAATAAGCATAGATAAGCACAGCTGCACTAAGTGCAACAGAGTAATGAGGCCAAAGGAAAAAATAAGATATTGCCATACTGTGTGCCTCCATTTATTCTTACTTGCATTTATTACTCACTGCCAAACATTGCACAAAAGCAGAGGTTGATGATACACAAGGGAGAAGATATATCAACAAGGCGAGATGGAAGCAGGGATAAGTTAGCTTGTGATAGAAGGATAATGGTGGCTCATAACAATATGTAGTTAATGGGTACACATACAATAGTGTAGCTAAAACAGTCATTAACACTTAGCTAATAGCTACATTAAAACCATTGAAAATAGTCAAAGATTGTTTTATATAAGTCAGCAGTATCTCACCAAGCCACAAAGGATTTACTACCTCATAGCATTTAAATAACACAACTGAAGCACAGTAACAATTTTATGAAACGGAAGGGGTGAAGAGAGAGATGGAGAGAGATAGAGACAGATGCAGATAGGAATAGCAATAATATGTTTTGTAAGACGTGTACAAACATCTGTATGGTGTGTTACTCTTACTTATAAAGCATCATTAATCTGTCATGCTCTGTACAATAAGTTGCTTCCCACAGGGTCAAATAAGGGGGTAAGAGAGTGCAACAAACATGAAGAAATAAGTGTTCCTGTTAAGGCTGCAATGTTTTTGCAAATGATGTCTTGCTGTATTATTTAAATAGTATGTTAATTAAATGTTGTATACAGAGAAAGAAATACAATAAATTGCAGTTAAATATATGATAGGACTATGAAATGTTAAGAAATAATAAGTTGACCTCCAGATATAATTGACCCCATGACACCATGCATAAGCATTCATCTGCAATCATTATAGTTATCTCAACACACCACATAGGACTCCCTACTTTATTAGATTCAGCAGCCTAAAAACAGTTACAGTAACTGTTTCACACTACTGCCTTAAGTCTGTCTTTACTTTGTATTCCTAAAGCACAGCAGATTTAAGCACATTTGCATGAAAGTAACCTGACTACTGTGGATTAAATTGAAATCATCCGATTTTGCAATAAGAAGTTAAACAGAGTTCACCATTACTCAGCATTGTTGCCAAGATCTGCTCAAATGCCAAGGACATAAAGTGAAGCCTTTTCCATGGGGTATTGCTGGCTATGTGCGTTGTGTTTGCATTTATTTTTTGGCCAGATTAAATGTGTAAAAAAGTGGTGGATAGGAAAGTGGTGAAAATATAGTTGGCAAGCAAAGGGTAGGGCGCAGGAATTTTCAGGAGGAAGATGGGCCAACACAATAGCTAACTACTTCTTCACAAGGTAAATATACAATTGTACATGCAATTTCATGGCTTGGAGTGTCATGACAACATTGATGGGTGACAACAGCAAAATAATGTTGTATAGCCAGTTGGATCAAATCAAGTGTGTCAAGATGATACACAGGCAAAGTGGTGAGCTATGCATGGAACATCATTTCTTTTTGTGGAACAAGTGTCCATTTTTTGGGGGGAATATTGTGTAAGGTGCATATGAATAATATGATCAGGTAGGTATGGTAGGTTAGGAAGCATTAACTATACAAGACACAGAATACAGACAGGAAAGGTGATGGTGACATCATGATGGGGATAGGTAGGGGACATTGGAGGCACATCCATTTCCAACTTGAAAACAGAGAATCCAGTCCTGACCCTCAGAATTGTCATCACTCTTTGCTGTATCTGCTACCTGGGGCAGTGCTGGATGTGGCATCATTTTAGGAATCTGAAGCAGGACCTTTTCAACCCTGCAGAAACTTGCACTGATGCACCTCTCCATGATATCCTCCACTAGTTCTGGCAGCTCCTACCAGGTAACAAAATTACCAACTCCATTGGTACTACTTCCAGAGGGAACCACAGCAATAGCAGTCGGGACATAGCTACCCGATGCAGGTGAACAGGTAAGGCAGTGATTGTGGAGGCAACACTAACAAGTTGTGAACTTGAAGTGCTGGATGCCTGTGCTGCCATCTATGGAGGTATGGTGGGCCAAACTGCAGTGACTAGTCTACCTCTCTGTGCTGTTGGTCATTTTATTTTCAGCAGCAAGGTGTACAAACAGAAGAATGTTAATAAATTATAACTCCCACCAAAAAAAAAAAAAAAAAGAGAGATAGAGTGAGGGCACAAAAAAAAGATAATTAGATTAATGTCATGTCACATTAATATAGTTATTCAATACAATTTTGGGGGCAATATATTAACAATTATGATAATTTAGTATTGTAGAGCTTTTTCATATCCATATATAATGTTAAAGTATCAGTGTGCCATAAATTAGAGAAATCTCACTTCTAGTATATAAGAAAGAAAAGCCTTTATTTCCATATGATGGTTAGGATATATGCATTCAAATGTAATAATTGTAAATATATTTCAATTGTTTCTAACAAATTATTGCTGTTAATATTTTAGCAATGCTATCCTATGATAAAAACTAATTGCTTCTTCTGGGTATTGAGACCACACACAATTAAGCTGGTGTTCTAATATAAGCAGAAAGAGTTATTGGTGAAGGCATGCATGCTTGAGATTAAGGTTGAGGTACACCTGGTCAAGATATTGGTGACTGGGGGACTGAAAATAAACTTCTGACTTGAATTTGGACCTGAGTCATACTTACTGCAGGCCTTCTTATGGTGAGCTAATCTCTTCTGGTGCACACCATAGCTTGCAGTTATTTCCTCTGTAGTTGTACAATACAAAAACAAAAGAATTATATAAGAAAACATAATGAGTAACTGTGTTGGTTGGCTAGAGAATTAATGCCATATCATAGAAAGGTTATGGATCAGTATATTTACACAACTGAGGGGTATTTGCAGTCCTAAATTCAGCCTACCTTCAGCTTAGGAGGTCCTGCCTGGACTTCTTAAGGTCACAATAGAGGTGACAACATTGTTTCCCAGTACATGGGATGCCAGTCACACTGCAGACAACCTTGGCTAAGCTATTTCAAGACTCAGCCTTATACCGAGACCAGCTATAATCTCTCTGCAGCAGCCTAAGGCTGTACTGCTTCATGAGGAGTGTCACAAAACTCCTGGACTCCTCAAAACTCCGCCTTTCTGCCCTAAATTTAGTACCATTCTCTCTATTGCCAGCCATGTCTGCAAAAGCAAGATAACAAAATATGTCTCAACTGGTATCTAATTCAGAACCAAAGTGAACTGGTTGTGTACAAAGATGCACTGCCTTGCTAACTGCATTTTCAGAATTGAAAGAATATGGATTCCTTGGCAGAAATATTGGCACTATTTACATAAAATAGTAAAGAAGGTGTAAAATATTGCATTGAGCTTTGCCATTTGTGATGCTCAACCTATTGAGATAGATTCCAATGTTCAAAAATGAAATGCTTAATGGCATGGCTTTTAATCATTGCAGTCTGGAATGATGAAGACAACAAATTGTGACATGTTGTGATGTTGGGACTTACACAATATTAAAATTTTGTTGTACCAGCTGGGAATCAAACCCATTAAATAAAGCATGCAAAATTTGAAACTTAGCTTATTAATTGACATTGCCACAGGAGAACTACTCTTTTAAAAGCAATTAGAGATATATTAATTTCAGAATGAATGGAGATACACTTCAGAAAGACCAATATGTGTCTGACTTTAATTAGCCTTGGGAATACATTCCTATATAAAAAGCAGTATTTCTGTTTGCACTTTTCACATTGCAGATGTATGCAGTTGCATAAGCTGAGTAATACACATTGTGGCATGTTATATACATACTTCACAAGATACAACTGTCCTAAACACGTAGTTAGGATATGTGATGAGTTTTGATGATTATAACAAAAGTATTGAGTCCATCGTTCATATGCAAGTAAATTACAAATTATATATCATCATTGCCATGTTTAAGAAATTGTACACACAGCTTGAGGTTATATGTGAAGCATTAATCATATACACTAAATATAAAAGTTTACTATGAAAGCATTGCTGATACATTGATTGCAATAAACATATTTATTATTATCATTTGTCTTTAGTTTTACAGTCCCAGTCAAAGTGTTGTGAGAAATACGATTCTGACACCCTTTGTAAGATGTCTTTTAACTGGATTTGAACCATTAATCGCTTGTGATCATTATGTAAAATCACTGCACTTACACCTTGTGCCACAGAGAAAGCAATTTGGCAGCTGCATTTTCTTCACTGAGTACTATCCAAAGTGCTAACAGTAATGCAATGCCATCAGCTTGTATACTATATAAGGTAGCCTAAATTATTTTTTTTTACTTTTTCCCTTAGGCAGTGATTTGTGATTGCACCCTGCCAACCTGAGAACAAATGCAAAAGGCATTTAAAATAAATGTATGAGAAAGGCTAGAGGTGACAATTACATTAATTCAATCAATTAGTATATGCAGCAATGACCAGAGCAAGAACTGCATTCAAGTGACACATTCATCCTTCTCAAATCCTCTTGCAACATCAGACATGTGATTTGTGGAACAAACTATCACACTTGTAGTTAATAACAAATGATGTGAAACTGGATAGACAACAGCTCAATTACTGTTAGCAATACTGAGAATAGTGGAGTTTTACACAAGACAGAAATGCAAAAATATGTGTAAATATGTATTCATACCACCCTCTGTAAAATAATAATAACTGTATTTGAACCCTGCATCACCACTATATGTCTCAACTCACTTCCATTACACATTGCTCCACAGAGATAGTTATCATAGATGGGGAATTTAGTCATTCAGTACTGTTCATAGGTGATGAAAGCACACAGTTGTCAGGTGCACTTGTGCTACATAAGGCAGCCTAAACCACATTTTTTCACATTTTTCCTTATGTAATGAACTGTTAGTGGACAAATGCACATTCAAAAACAATTTTTAAAAAATTACATATTGAGAATAACTGAAATGTAAACTCTAAACAAGATTTGAACAATGCATCATGTGCCTTATTTCTTTCAATTCACTTCATTTGCACTTTGTGCCACAGAGTTGAACATCTGTCAAGTCCATTCTCTGCAGTCATTACTATCCAGGGTGCTGTGGACCATGCAGTGACACCAGGCATATTTACTTTACTGAAGGCAAGCCAAATTAAATTTTTCATTTTTTTCCTTAAGCCACAACATTTCATTGTATGCTGCCAATTGGTGTGCAAATGCAGAAGGTAATATTTAGTAAAAACATTCAGAAAAAAATGTTTTGGATAAAAATTTGAAGGAACTTGAAATGAATTACAGTGTATATCCAGCAATGAGCAAAGCTACTACTGCATTACACTGACACATTTAGCCTTCTCACATCTCCTTGCCACATCACTACTATCAGTTATATATCACACTATCAAGACATTAGGTAATGCCAAGAGAATGCAAAAAATGAAAGGGAACAGAATAAATGCTTTCATTTTTCACACATCATACACAACTAATATTGACATAATTTCAAATGAAATATCTGTCAGTTACTTTTAGTCAGTACTGACCTTAACTGAGTTTCCCACCTCAACACATTTGTACACTAAAATCAGGATTTATTATGTCTGCAAACAGGTTTCAAAACCTGCATCACCTGTACTGTTTCTCTAAGCTCAATACATTTACACAGTATACCACAGAGATAGGTGTATGGTGACTTGAATTTCTTCACTCAGTACTGTCCCCAGTAGCAAGGGCAGGTATTTTACATGTGTTGGCACAAAGAAATGTGTTAAGTTTGTGTTATCTACCTGGCTACCCTCCACAGCAATGGTGATGGCACTATAATAATTTTCTACATTTCTGTTCCTACATTGTGAATTATTATTGTTAATACTGTGATGTATTTCACAGTTACAAAACCTGTTCTCTGCATTACAGAACTGTTATATATTGTTGTTATTTTATTAATAATTTTTGGGAGGAGGGGGAGTCTTAACTTATCTGTAGTCACTTCTTTCAAAACAAAAGTTACCTTTTAAATTGCGTGCATGATCAATTCATTCATTCATACATCACTGAGTTCACAGCAATCCTGCCTGTGTATTATATATTTAATTATGTGTATGTTTTCTGTTTCATTTAATACAGGGATATAGCATCAAAGATGGAATCTGTACACTGCAAGCCACTATTCACCGATGCAGAAAATGAGGTTTTAGGTGTAATCCTCAAAGAAAACCTAAAGTTAGACCTCCACGTCCAACATAACATAAAAAACACACCAGAAACTAGGTATGCTCTACAGACATTCATATTTTCTTAACCATTCAACTTGAATCACTCTAGCAAATTCCAATTTATTACTTTCCTCTTGTATGGTGCTAATATAATTATTAATGTCCAGATCTTTTTCCTATCAAAGCTTGAAGCCTGCTATAACAAAATGGTGACATTTGTTATTGGCCCTACACACTCTGCCCATCACTGTACTTCATTTCAATCACTGAGATGGATGGAGCTACCACATTGTGTTACTATCATACAACTCTTAACAACCCATAATATTATCTATAAGCTCACTGCCTGCTGTACTCTAACATCTATTCTTCCCGGCCACCTCCCCACTAGATCTCTAAGATCCAAAGACAACTTCTTTCAGTACCCAAGCCCAATAAAACTACTGGAAAATGTCTCTACTCCTATTCCATTGCCATAGCCTAGAATAACCTTCCCTCAAATGTTAGAGGAAATGCTAACTTTTTCTCATTTAAAATTACTTTAAAAGAATTATTAAACAAGGCATGGATTTGTTCCTGCTCAAATCTCACTTAATACCATAATATCTTCTCTCTGTTTCCCTTTCCTTCCCTTCCCTATTGCTACTTCTGCGCTACATTCATAACTGTCTTCTTCCTCCTACTCCCTATTCCTTTCAACTATATATAAAGGTTCACAGGCCTTTCTGTATTTCCAACCTCACACCTTCTTCACACTCCAACTTCCCTTCCTCACACTCTAGCTCCCTTCTTCACACTCTAACTTCCCTTTCTTACACTCTAGCTCCCTTCTTCACACTCCAACTTCCCTTCCTCACACTCTAGCTCCCTTCTTCACACTCCAACTTCCCTTCCTTACACTCTAGCTCCCTTCTTCACACTCTGACTTCCCTTCCTCACACTCTAGCTCCCTTCTTCACACTACAAATTCCCTTCCTCAGACTCTAGCTCCCTTTTTCACACTCCAACTTCCCTTCCTCACACTCTAGCTCCCTTCTTCACACTCTTAACTTCCCTTCCTCACACTCTAGCTCCCTTCTTCACATTCCAAATTCCCTTCCTCACACTCTAGCTCCCTTCTTCACACTCCAACTTCCCTTCCTTACAATGTAGCTCCCTTCTTCACACTCTAACTTCTCTCTCATCACTCATCCAGTTTCCTACCTTATCTTTCTCTGATATTCACTTCTCTCTGCACATTTATTTTCACATTGCCACCAATTGCCTTCTATCTTCTTATAATATTCCTAAACTATAATTGTATTGTCTTCAATTTTTATAGACTGTAATCTATTCATCAATCCTTTTGCTCAATAATGTATCATATTACTAATAATTGCTGCCTCTTACCTTAACATCAAACTGATACATTTTTCTCTTCTACCTGTCATAAGTTCAACTAATTGAGATATACATTCTTTACTTGTACTTTTTGTCTATTTTTGACTTACTTTATTAACTGTTACATTTGTTCTTATTATATTTGCATTCTCTCTTGGGGATTTTTTCCACAGGTTTTGCTGAAAATAGGTTCCCAGTCAGACTTTCCCAGTAAACACATGTCAAATTAATAAATAAATAAATATTCCGGCCTTATATTGCCATGGAGCTTTTATCTTACAGAGTTGTAGAGGTGACAAATCTGTCTGGGACAGAATATGGCAGCAGGTGGTCAATGACATCAATGCTGGAGGGCATGAGAGAAGTAAATATTCAGATATGACAAAGGGGAAGTGATATGATAACCTCTGCCTGCCATAGGGTGGCTGCAGTTACCTTAGAACAGCTTACCATGGAAGGTGGTCCTGCTACTGAACCACAACTAAATAAAACAGAGGAGTTCCTGTCCACTGTCAGACATTTAGATAGTTAGACAGAAGGTTTACACAGAATCCTTGATGTTGTTGCTAATGTGTCTCAAGAACTTCCAGGTATGCCAAATACAAGTGTCATTGCTATATCTTTATAGCTGTGTTTCTTATATGTCTGATATATCTAAAGCCAGCAATAAGTGTAAGTCAGATGACACAGTAATAAAGAGAGAGGTACAGGTGGGTGTTGGAGGTATTCAACTAGTCAGTAGATTTTTGCATGAGAACATTCTTAAACTCCACATTTAAGGAGATTGTTTTAAGTTTCTTGTTTCATTTGCATTGTTATACTTATCAGCCTTCATTCCTTTCCCTTCATTACATGCAGGGTCATTTGAACTGCAGGCTATATGACCACCTGCACATGGTAAGCACATATGGCAGAGTGAGGTCTAACTGAGAGTGAAATTTGTGTTGCTTTAGCATGCACTATAGTTTAACATACCTTTCATATAAGAAAAGCTTTTCCGCAATCTCTGTTTCTCAGTTTATTTTGTGTATTACTTGTTGTCATAGGCGATCACAACAGTGCACAGTAAAACTCCTACCACCTGATGTCAGAATATCAGTAGCCTCTGATGATGATGGTGGCAATGAACAGGCAGACTGTGGAGCTACAGAGGGTCAGTCTGACACTGAAATTGTGGGTCCCACATCCCCTTTCCATATTTCAGACAAAGTATGCCTACACATACCCATGACACAGAGACCTTTGATATAGGACATGTTGAGAATATCACAGTTGATCAGGGTAGTGTAGTTACTGTGATTGAAGAGCTTGTTGCTTCTCTCCATAGCCAAAGTGAGGGATGGTGCCTAGCAGGAGGGTTGTTAGAGGTCTTGGAAGATGCCTGCTGGCCAACCTCCTCCTGTTGCTGCTGTGTCATTGGATGCCATCAGACATTTGTGTAAGACAGTAGTGGAGGCACAGCCGTGTTCCACCAGTGTCTCAGGAGAGATAGTGCAAGTACAAAACATCATGTATTCTGATATGCATGACTTCCTGAACTATGTGGGTGACTCTTTGGACAGGAAGACTGACACATTGGATCGGGCAGCGTCTGTGATGGAATGTCTGTTGGAAGAGGGTAGGCATCCATGTGGTCGGAAAGATGATACATCTTCTGGTGTTTGCAGATGTGGCTGTGCAAGATCCTGTTCCCATAGTGCCACTACTTTCATTGCTCCATCAGTGATTGCTGTGTCTACACCCAGACACGGTTTGCCACAGGTCGTGGTCCTGGATGTAGTAGTGAGGACAGCTCATTCAGCAGACATCACTATGATTCAGGTAGTACCCAAACTTCTAACCAGGGAAATGGAAGTAGCACTGCATCTCCTGGCAGTGGTAGTTCTCATGGTCAGGAGTGATGATGCTGAACTGACTACTCTACCAAGCATGGCTCACACCTGCCCAAATTTTCAGGATGTAATGCTTGCAGAGTGCTTGACTGTGTTCATGGAGATACATACACATTGAAAAAAAATCACTTTCTCATACCATCTCACACACATGTGTGTTTCTTACTTGCATGCACTCACTACACTTTGCACATGTCTTTTTTACTTAGGGTTGCATATATGCCTGATGCACACAGTGGATAGCTAATGTCTGCTTACTCACAAGCTTGCATTTATCAATATGTATTGTAGAAGACAAGTTTTTGGTTTCTTGTTTTTACTCATTTGAGAATGATTGCTAATATAATTGTTGAAACTCATTGTATTTCAGTTAGTATTATAGGTAAAGCAGTGAATCCAGTAGGTACTTCAATCTTTCTTCTTGATATAGTTGTGCAAATGAGGGTATAATTGACCTGTTCAATGTTTTATAGACAGAGGTCAATTGAAATGTTTGGTGCACAGTACTGGTTCGAATACATAAATGTATAGTGCAAACATCACATAGGAGATATTATTGACATAAATGTACACCTTGGACAAACACTCTGCTTAGGGGCATATACATATTTCCATAAGAGAGTACTCTCTTATGTAACCTCTTTGTTTTTATTACAGGTTCCACTCTTACCTTGTCATTACTTCAGGCAATAATTGTGTCCTTGGTGATGTCTCTATCTGACACTATCAGAACACAGCCTTTAAATGGGAAAGTAAAGTTTATGGAGTTCGATAAGCAACAGTTTTCCTATATGAATGTGCATGGGATGCTAGTCTTTGACCCAAGTTACGAGTGTGTGTATGCTATCCTTTGCCTCTTAGCCAGAGCCAGGTCATACTGTGCAAGCCTCCATCTGCCAGCACCATCTGCAGCTGATGGTCCCCCCTTACACTCCTCATCTGTACTTACTGCTGCTGCTTCTACTGGCCCTGCCTGTGCTTCTTCAAACTGTGGTCCTGCCCATTGCTGTCCTTGTTGAAGATATTTCCTGAAAATTATATTATGCAACATGACACACATTGCAATTATTTCAGCAGAGGTGTCTGGGTAATATTGCAGTACACCTCCTGATGTGTCTAGACGTTGGAACCTTGATTTGAGTAAACTAAACACATGTTCTATTATATTCCTAGTTTGAGTGTGGGCCTCATTATATCCTTGCTTAGTGTGTTTGTGTGAGTTTCTCATAGGTGTAATGAGGCAGGGCTCCAATGCATCATCTGCATCCCTCACTAGATGCCCTTGAGGAATGTTATCCCTAGCAAACCTGGTGTACAGCTCACAAGTGTGCCATATGTGTAAGTTGTAGAAACTACCTGGATTTCCTGCTCAGAAGTTGCAGATGATCCCTTGGACATTAAAGACAGCCTAACAGTTTATGGAGTGGTAACCTAGTCTGTTGACTTGCCTCCTTCCCTGTTCAATGGGTGGGGCTTTTATTCCTATGGGTGTGCAATATATGGCCTCCAAAAGTTCAGGAAAGTATCCTACTGCATAGAATTCTTGTATGGGTTTTGCTTTCTCCTGCGGGGTACATGGGAAACCAATGTGATTTTTCCATGTTGTAACATTGCATTTAAAAACTAATTACATTTTCTGGAGGCTGATGCCTATGTCACCCCTAATATATCCCCTGTGGGTCTCTGGAAAGTACCAGTAATGAGTATACATAATGGTACACATACCTGTGTTTCCACTGGTATGGGTTTTCCATGATTTCCCTGGGGCCCAAGGTGTGGAGTAGCAGAGGTTGCATATTTCCTCCAGTGTTTCCCTGTACACCCTGTATCTCTCAGCAGTTTCTGTGTCATGCAGCCCAAGACAAGTCAAATGGGGTCTAAATACCCTTCTTCTTCTTCTTGCCTGAGGTCTGTCAGCAGCAGCACCCTGATTTAAAGCTTGCTGTACGTACAACATAATAATAGGAGCTTCAACTCCTAACATGCTTTTTTTTCAAAGTGTAATCTTGCATATTTTCCTAAGAGTTTTGGTGTTCATGGCAAATGGCTACACTGAGTGTATACAATTGCTTTTTAGCTCCCTGAATAGCTCTATCATGTTTGATTGGTTAATTAACATATGCTGAAGCTATTTATGCTTTCATTATCATATTCTGCTATCTGCCTTTGTTTTGTAACTCTACACATTGTGTTGAGCCATTTATTGATTATCAAATAGTTTGCTATCATGTAGCTGTTAATGAATCCAACCGAGTGTATTAGGGGAGACTAAATTCACCAATGGAATGGTCATCCATTACTGTAACAGACATGATGACATTAAGGAAAATTATTTTTAAAACTGAGATTTAATGTTCAATAAAATTCACCTCGGAAGCATGTTGGGAGAAACCTCAACAGCATTTTTAAGAGATGACCCAATATTGAAGAGAATTTGAATAGGGACCTCTCTAAGATAACAACAGAAGATAAAATGTTTAAATATGGGAAATGTTCCCAATGAAAATATATTAATATTAACCCACAAGAAGTAGTAGCTGGTCTTTCTAGCATATTGAAATGTATTAGATTTTAAAATTCCTTCAAAAAGGAAGTAGTATATTTAATGTCATTTTCGTTACGCCATGGTGTCTGCACTGGAAAGACAATAAGGAAATTAAGACCTAGAATTTATGAACACCTATACAGTCTAAAAATAAAGACAAGAATAACACCTTGCAAAACATTTACTAACTATCTAAGAATTTATTCTACAGAAGGTATCCATATCATTTAGAGGTGTAGCATGGGAAACTAAATTTGTATCTTGTGAATTGTTTTTGCAAATGTTATTAGATGCATATTTTAAACCTGGTTTAAATCATTAAATTTCTATTAAGACTTTCCCGGAATTACAGGCATCAAAACCTGAATATTATGTTTACATTTGGCCTGACAGTTTATGAATGTATTTATTTATGTATGTATTTATTTGCAGTTTGTTCACTGACCTTTTTAACAAATATGTGGATTGAGATTTATGGTGTGTCAATGTTTTAATTTTCAGTTTTGTAACTTTTTATCCTTTCAATTGCTCAATAGTTCATTCTACAAAAATACCACGTTTTATTATTATTAAGATGAGCAATGTTCTTCATTCAAAATGATCCTGTGATTCTTGGAGGTTCCTTAAAATGATTGCTGTAAGTTAGGTTTAACATCCTGAAGAAGTCCAGATGAACGTGCTTAATATCTAATAAATTTCCTGAACCAGCTGTTGCAGAGCATTATGTGGGTGATGCTTTCTTTGTGGTATTGAAGCGTGCCATCATCATCATTCACAGCTTCCATACTGATGTAAACCCTATCATTCCCTTGTGCTGGACCTTTCCCCAATGAAGTATGAAAACACATGACAATGTTCATAACCCATGCACATCCATATGTCTCCACATCTGTTTATGGCATGTATAACGGTATCCACACAGAAAAAGTGCTATAACAATATGGGAAGACTACTTTTTGTACAGGACATTATATTTTCAGACCAGAAGTGCCTGGAAGGGTAGATATGCAGGTGGGCCTTGGTCAGTCTCTCTCATCTTTCATGCAGTGATGTGTACTATAGTCTAGTGTTAAGACATTACTAACCTTGTGCTTCTCCTGCTGATATGTGGGCTGTTGATGACAGGTCTGGTCCCACATACAACTCTTTCTCAGGTATGAGGGGCTGTTCTTCCTGGCTGGGGAATAACAACAAAACCTCATGTTCCTCTGTTAGCGACTCTCATGATGGTGGTTCAGCTTTGTGGTGGACTGACCTGCTGCAGAATCCCATACCTTTTCCTTTACTCAGAGTATCATATCAGTAACACTCCATCTCACCTGCTGAATGTAACTCTAATGGTCACCAAAAGCATTCTCATTCTATTCTAGGTCCTGCTAAATCCAGCCCCTGTATTGCTTTTCCGTAGCAATATTGCCCAGTTTGCACATGCCATGTGAGCAAAGGGCCTGCACTTGCAGCATATCCACCCTTGTTTCTGAGCTTTTCTAGATGCTGAATCAATTTGGTGTTCATGGCAGTGCATACACATCTGATGATAAAATTTGTCATTACGAGAGTGTATATGGCATGCTGTGGTACACACATGGGTATGGCCATGGTCCCATACCCCCTTTCCCTCACCATGGATCTAGTTAACAGCAACAGTTACTACTATGCACAGCCTCACTCCCATTTTAGTACTGCACTCATGCCTCCACATATGTACCTTGAACCCACTCCCCTTTTGGCATGTAATACCCGCATTATTAAATGTTCATAGCTTGACTCCCCCCAAGCATATCACCAGACACAACTTTGCCATGTCAGTGTGATGGAGATCCAATTGCACATACAACAAAACATGTAGCACACTCTCCCTGATAGCCACCACAGGGCTTGTAGTTGTGGAAAGGATCGTTTGCCAGTAGCAACTCCTTTCTTAACTATATATCTTAGTTGTGCTGTTATAAGCAGTATTTTGATTGAACAACAGGCAGTTACAGTAATGAAACAATCGAATGCTAATATCTGTGAAGCACAGCCAATGCACAATGTTCTAGTCATACAAATATATTGATAAGAAACTTGCATGTCATATTTAGCATGAAGCATATGATCTGTAAGCTCATGCATATGTGAGCTGCATATTCATGTGGCAGTGCAGGAGTTACATATTCTTCTTCAGCAGACAGTGAATGGTCTTGATTTCTTGCTATAGGGTTTAATGCATGATTGATGCATGGTTTACAAAGGAAAGCAGATATTTTGAAGATGGTGGATGCATGGTGTGTGCTAATCCTGACGTTGAGTGATGCTGCTGACATCAGCCATTTTGCAGACTATTATCATCATTGTTATGATGGCCTGAGGGGTGACAGCTCAAGCTGCTAGGGCAGTGGGAGGCAGAGGTTCAGTACAGTGAGACAGATATATACTGTAAGAATTTTCTTTTTGGGTTGATATCATTGTCGTACACTGTGTATGGCGTTACACAAGTATACTTAACAGTACTTGCTTTATTTTGCAGTTTTCAAGGAGTGCTGCTTTAACATGGCTTGGTGCTACAGGAGGCAAGAGTTTTTCTCCAGACATCAGGGTGTGCATGTGTAAAAACCACAGCACAAACAAATATCAGATGCAGCAAGGAATCCACCAAGCAGTTTTCTAAGCAATAGTATTTTATTCAGATAAAATATCTCTTAGTGCTTCAACTAAAAACCCTTTTCAGAGTATAAAAACACAAATATCACACATTTTCTGTATACAAATCAATTTCCCCTAATTATTCAATAAAATAACTAAAGTAATTATATCATTGTGAAACATTTACCCAATTAAAACCCTTCAATTACATTATGTATAAAGTCCCTTAGGGACTAAAGTTTCATACTTCAATGTAAAAGTAGATTATTTTTGTATTAGCTTAATTTTCAAAAGAGAAGTATTGAACCTATCCACTTTAACCTGTTCTAATATACTGACCTGAAGTCCTTCCACATTGCTACCATGATATTCTTTTTAAATGTGCAGCAACTGGGCTCTCTACCTAACACTTCTTTATGTCCCTAATATGGTCTAAAATTCTAACTTTAAATGCCTTTTTGCTTTTGCCAACATAATATTTATTACATGGGCATCTAAGTGCATAGACAACCTCCTCAGTATTGCATCTAAAAATATTTTGTGCCTCATATTCTTTTCCATGAAAACCAGTAACCATATGACTCATGTTATAAACAAACATCCGATCTACTGTATGCCATAAGTCTGTATTCTTTGTTCAACATGTAAAAGCCAAATACAGGTTGCAAACATGGAGATACTAACCACATAATTGTTGCTTAGCCAAGTCAGACTCTTTGTCACCATAAGGACTTTAGCATGTTAGGCTTGTCTGCCAACAACTTCTTAAGTTTCTCGTGGTTACTCATCTTAGCTTCTGCCATCACCTTCATCTTTTGTTTTGTGTCTCTCTATCAGGATTAGTGTCTCCTGAAGGAAATCCTTTCTCCACTTTATGTGGCCAAAGTTTTTACCATTATCTGGTATAGTGAACAGACTGTGTTTATTTCCTTAAAGACTAACCGATTTAATTTGTAGTCCATGGAATTATCAAATGATTTCTTCAGAAATACAGTTCTAAAAAATTGATCCCTAGCTTACAACTTTACTTATATTCAAATTTTCACAGCTGTATGTTATTACTGGGAACACTATAGCTTTGACTATATGGACCTTTGTTGACAATGCACTTTTCTTTGCAATTTAAAATCTTCTTCCATATTTGCCATGGAGTTCCATCCAAGAAGCAAGTATCTTTTAATTTCATGACTGCAGACACCACCTGCTGAGATCATTGTACTTAGGAAAACAAAATCTGATATTGCCTCCACTTATTTTCCATCTATTTTCAAAGAACTGATAGGGTTATATGTCATGCTTTTAGGTTTTGATATTGAACATCAGGCCAGCTTTTGCACTTTCTGCTTTCACTTGGTAAACTTTTCAAGTCTTCCTCACACTCGGCCTTTAGAGTAGTATTGTGCATATCTGAGGTTGTTAATATTCTTCTAGCTATTCTAATTTCAGTTTCTGATTTGTCTAGCTTAGCATTTCACATGATAAATTAAGTGTGCATGTTAAATAAGTAGGGTGACAACATTTAGCCTTCTCTTAAACCTTTGCCAAGCTTTAACCAGTCAGTTATTCAATATGTGGTTCTAAATGTTGCTTCTTTTTCTGCATACTGATTCCTCAGTTGTCAAATAAAGTGATCTAGTATCCTCATTTCTATAAGAACTTGCCAGAGGCTGTTGTGATCCACACAGCGAATCATTTTTATTAGTCAGTAAAGCATAAATAAATAATTTTCTGTAACTCCTTGCTTTCTCTGTTATCCAGTAGATGCTGTGGATTCGACCTTTGGTGCCTCTGCCCCTTTTAAAACTATCTTGTATAAGTGGCAGTTCTTGGTCTATATATTGTTGAACCACAGTAACCCACAAAATATACCTCATGGATTTTTCCACTGTCAAGCCAAGTTCAGCATCATCTTCTGCCACATAGGTCATTGCTTCTGTGTCATCACATTCCATGTATGCACTGTTCACCATGTCACTATTACAGCTGCTTGCCATACATACATTTACTCATTTTACAAAACAAATTATGGCAGTAAGGTCTGTACAACACCCATTGTTGTGTTCATGTGCAGTCACACTGCCCTCTTCTCTTGTGTGTCACTTTGGAACTCAAGTAAGTAGAGTGATGGCAGTGTCTAATCTGTATCTAGATGTGTCATGTGTATTTTCATGATAGATGGAGCTCCTACTAATACAGTTACCTATGATTTCCACAATGTGTAGTATACAATCTTCTTGTTATTTGTGGTTCAGAGTTTTGTTCAAGAGGTGCAATTTTGCCCCATGTGTCCACTACATGGCCTTTCGCACATTGACAGATTGTCCATATGGTAGAATACTAGCATTGTTTTTGTATGCCCTGCAGCCACATTAGAAAATCTAACATGTGTATGTAGAAGTAGCACTAATGTATAAGTGGAACTGGATGAAAAAATGAATTATGTTATGTCACTTGTGAACATCTTAAATGTCCCAGGCTGGGCATGCACAGTACTGTTTTCTGATAACAGGGCATGAATTTAGTGTTTAGCTAAGAAACTACTGCTGTATAGGCAGGCTAAGATGGTGTTCACCCAATCACTCCATATCAACAACTCAGTCATACATGAGGCATACACAGTGCCATTGTTTGCAAAGTCAATCACTTTTTTCTTATTTCTCATATGTACCATGTGCACCATTGCCACTACAACTACATATATTTGTTTGATCACTTTAGCAGATCTTTTAAATCTGCTGCATTCCTAATATTAGAGTCTCCCCTTACATGCAGTCAGTGTACCAATGGATTTATATATATTCTGTCTATCACTATGGTGCCCATTGGTCTGTATCATCAATGACCCACATTCATTCATAACTTTTATTTTTTATTTTTATTTTTATTATGAAAGCTACCAGAGTATTTAAGAATGAACCATTTATGCATTAAGATGTAATGCTAACATCCAAGGAAGGTGGTACTTATGCAGATTAGTACTTTAGTACTTACTGCATTCCAGAACATATTTATATAAATATTCATGTAAATAAACTGCATCCCACCCCCAACCTCCAGTAAGGAAACCTCCATAAAAAACTTCTCCAAAGCCAACTTCATGCTACTCAAGTCAGAAGTGACAAACCTCATGACACCCATGCAGTCGGGAACTGAAAGTTCAACTGCTGAAGCCTACACTAAGGCACTGTGTGAGCACATCCACTCATGCATGAATTGTGCCATCCCAAATAGAACCAAGATGCTCTCCTCCAAACAAAGGAAGCCAATCTGGTGGTCCCCTGCCATAAACAAACTTTACAACAAAAGGAAGAAACTGTTGCAGAAAAGAGGAAAATCCCAGGACGCAAAAAACTCCCTTACCAGCCTCAGTAAGAAACTGAGATCTCTCATAAAATCCTCCAAAGCTAGTTACGAAAATAAAATTGCCAAAGATTCCAAAGACAACCACAAGGCATTCTATAACTATGTCAATAATCTAAATGGCAATGCTCAGATCTGCTCTGAGCTAAAACAGAATGGATTTAAATATACTGATCCCAAGGATATTGCCAATATCCTGGCAGATCTATTCAGTGCCACCTTCACCCCCCCTCTCACCCCCTAAATAGCCCATCTCAATACCGGAAGATTGCCAAATTCTGGTAATAAAGGCCACACAGGTAAAACATGCACTCTCCAAAGTTAAGAATACAGCATCCATGGGACCAGATGACATCCAGGGCTGTGTACTACATGAACTACAATATGAACTGGCACCTCACCTAAGTGTCATGTTTAATCATAGCCTCACCTCAGGTTTCGTACACACTGAGTGGCGCAGAGATACAGTTATCCCACTGCACAAGGGGGGATCCACCTGGATCTCGGAAACTACCATCCCATCAGTCTGATGAGCCTTATCTGCAATGCCATGGAACGTATTATCATGGAACTTATAAACAAAGACATTGGCAACCATCAAACACTGGACCCCACCCAGTTTGGGTTCGTGAAGGACTGATCTTGTCTCCTGAACATGATTGACTTCTTTGAATCAGTCTCCAGAGCCATGGACAAGGGTAAGGTGGTTCACACAGCCTATCTAGACCTTGCCAAGGCCTTTGACACCATCCCCCACTCTGGAATCATAGATAAACTTACTAAGCTGGACATTAATCCCTATGTCACCCAATGGGTTGCTAACTGGCTTACTGATAGAACCCACACTGTAAAAGTAGCCGACTCCAAATCCAGCTCCAGACAAGTGACAAGTGGAGTACCTCAGGGTTCAGTCTTGGGACCGCTCTTGTTTGGCATCTATTTCTCTGAAGTACAGGCCAACACTAACGGACTCTGGCTAACAAAGTTTGCAGATGACTGCAAACTGGGGGGCATTACTGAATCCCCAAATAATGTGGATACTCTACAAAAGGGCCTTATAGAAACAGATGCTTGGTGCTAGAGCCATGGGCTCAAGCTCAATGCCAAGAAATGTATAGTTATCCTATTTGGGGAAAACAACATGTACCTGTGAATTACCACATAGGTGGCAGTACACTAAACACCGAAAGTGTGATAAG